>NC_071105.1:6060000-6175000 GCF_024256425.1 Clarias gariepinus
CATTATATTGTTTATTTCTACTTTTTTCTTTCTTTTCTTTTTTTTATTGTGTATATTTAATTTTCTTCTATATTTTAATCCAGTAGTAGAGGAAAAACGAAACTATGAGACTATATCTCTAACGTTCCTGTTTATAAACTGATAATTTACTGTATTCATATAATAATTATTATTTATTTTTTATTTAAATATACTCTTACATACATAGAGCTGAATGAGGCATGTAGTGAAAATAATAACTGTGGTGTGATGTAAAGTTTAAAAAGTTCTCATTTCCCTCCTTAAGTTGTTCAGTTCCCACACCAGCCTCATGAAATTGAATTAAAGTTATACCTTTACAAAACCTTAAGACTTCATATGATAACAATAAAACATGTTTATCTTAAAGGTGTTCATGGTGAAGATTCGTCCACTAAACAAATCCCTGCGTGAGCTTTAAGATAGAAACTTATATATATATATATATATATATATATATATATATATATACAGTATATAGTTCTACCAATCAGGTAGAAACGTTTCTTAGTATGCCGAAGTCATGATCGGACTGCCTGCTTTATGTCTGAAACACTGGCCTCCCAGGAACTCCTTTAACAACCCAAACATCTCAGAACAGGACTGGATGTGGCAATAACTCAAAAAGCGAGTACACCCTGGATGTGAGGCCAACCTATCACCCGGCACAAGCTCACATCCTCGTCATGCACTCACTTAAAATCAAGAACTAATCTGAAACGTCGGCGTCCCAGGAACTCCAAATACGTGAAGGTGGCTTGGCGCGAGGTCAGGACATGTGACACGTGACAATTACTCCCAGTCGAGTTCCTGTAATGTGTAAGTGGTGTTGGCGGAGTATTGTGTGTACACTTCACACAGACAGATACGTCTCTTTTCCAGAAGTTGGTGACGTCGATTTTTAGGGATCGCTTTTAAACCTTAACTCACCAGAAAGTTCATCACGAGTCCCAGTTTGACTTGAACGCCCCTAAAACTACTGTTGGCATCTGAATTCTTTATTTTTTAAATAATGCATTTTTTTGAAGACATTTTTGTTTATGCTCGGAACTACAGGATGTGCTCGTGTTAATTCGTAAGTGATGTACGTGAATACTGATGGCTGTACAGTACATGAAGAGGAAACGTATTAAATATCAAAAACAAAAGTGTCTCAACACGTTTTTTCCCAACTCAATTTCAAAATAACTCAATTTGAACACTGTATCTATAAAATCTCGAGCGCTGTGATGTAATTATGGAGCGCACTGTTATTAGAATAGCTATGAGTTGTTCAATTAATTCAGAGAAATGTGTGATTTATAGCTGAAATTACACTCTCTGAAATATTAAAATCTAATTTTCCACTGTAGGTGAACAACCAGCGATGTGTCACATTTAGTGCGGATTTAGTGTTTTTGTTGTATGTCTAGTGTTTGTATAGAGTTTGTCTCTCTCTCCACATTTCTCTCTCTCTGTGCTGATGATCAATCACACTCATTGCCTTTCGCTTAATAGCGTTTAGATGTCATTTTCACTATTGACAGCAGGTGGCAGGATCCATACATTGATCGTGTGGTCAGTCCACTGGACGGGAGGGAGACGATCTCGAGCTGTGTGTGTGTATGTGTGTGTGTGCATATCCCACTGTCTCGGACCCTCATGACCGGCTGGATATCAGTTCAGATCGGATGAATCACATGAGGTCAAGCTTTCTGTTAGAAAGTTAATACTGTCGTCAATCTGTTACTGCTGTGTGTCTGCATTCATCACCTGTGATGTGTGTTAACCAGATAAACATATGCTCTGGCTCTAACACTCTCGCTACGATGTGATGAGTATATACATGGGTGTATGGATTGATGTTTTGACCCAGGGTCATTCAAGTCAAACTGGGACTTGTGATGAAATTTCTGGCGTGAAAGGTGGCCGAGGTGCCTCAGAGCATACTGCAGTCGTTCCCGTGAACTTTCAGCGGGTGGAACACCCGATCCTTGAAAAACGATGGGGGGAAAAAACGTGTGGGACGTGTACACACCGTACACTCATTCACCACTTGCACATTACAGAAACTCGGCTGGGAGTTATCGTCACGCGCGACCTCGCTTTAAACCTTCTCCTCATGTTCGGGGCATTCAAGGAGTTCCTGGGAGGCCGGGGTCTCAGACATGAATCAGGCAGGCAGTCCTGAGAAAACGTTCTGCCTTGATGGTGTCCGAGCACTAGTCAACCACTGGGATAAGTGCATTAGTGTAGCAGGAGATTATATAATTATCATAACTCTCTTCTGTTATTCTGCACAGTCAAAAGTCCCGGTTTGACTTGAACGCATCTCGTAGAAGAGCAAAGAGCTAGCATAACGATTTGCCTGTGACTCTAATCCATTATAATTCATAAATGAACAGGAGGCCAGATTCTAAACAGTGCTGGGTATTTATTGATCTAGTATTGATATTTATCTTTTTAAATTTTTAAAATTTGTACAAATATTAAATCATTGTCTTAAAAATGATATAAAATTATGTAATATTGTGTAGACGCAAAGTGAGGAGGAGAACACATACGGTGTTTATTCCCTGTTTTATTCCTCTTACACCACATCGAATCTCCAAAGAGGAAAAAAGTTTTTAAGAAAGATAGATCATGTCCATGTAATGTTGTAAAGTTCATCCCTGTTCTCTCTCTCTTTTTCTCTCTCTCTCTCTCTCTCTCTCTCTCTCTTTATCTCTCCTTTAATCATTTTTGTCATTAAATACTGTAACACCCCTTCGACTCACTACACGACACATTTGCATCAAAGTTCCATTTTAACTTGGATTCTTCTACAAATTGACTTGTGGAAGAGTGAAATAAGAAGTCAGGACAGGTTTATTCGTCCACTCTGTCTCTCCGTGTCCTCCACTCACTCTGAGCGTGATTTAAAGCCCAGTGACTCAGGACCTTATTAAGCAGTGAATAATTAGCTCGTCTGCACTCTGTCAGTGTGTGTGTGTGTGTGTGTGTGTGTGTGTGTGGTTAGAGACAGTCATAAAGAAAGACGAGTTAAAACACACACGCTGTTAACTTTACAGTAAGAGTTGTGTTGTATTTGTACAGTAACACAGAAACACTCGTCATTCTCTCGTTTTTTGTCTTGTTGTTATCTTAATACACGTTAATGCTGTTATTGTGGATGTTAAACATAACCGAGTCTAAACATCACAATAAAAACATAATAATAATAATAATAATAATAATAATAATAAGACTTTGGCCTTTAGGAAATTAGACAATTAGTGAATCAACCGCTAATCTAACCACTAAACATATTAACAATCTTAATGTTTCTTTGATGATCAGAAAACTATACAGGTCTCTCTCTCTCTCTCTCTCTCTCTCTCTCTGTCTCTCTCTCTCTCCGTCTCTCTTTCTCCGTCTCTCTCTGTCTCTCTCTCTCTCTCTGTCTCTCTCTCTCTCTCTCTCTCTCTCTCTCCGTCTCTCTGTCTCTCTCTCTCTCTCTGTCTCTCTGTCTCTCTCTCTCTCTCTCTCTCTCTCCGTCTCTCTGTCTCTCTCTCTCTCTCTGTCTCTCTGTCTCTCTCTCTCTCTCTCTCTCTCTCTCTCTCTCCGTCTCTCTGTCTCTCTCTGTCTCTCTCTCTCCGTCTCTCTGTCTCTCTCTGTCTCTCTCTCTCTCTCTCTCTCTCTGTCTCTCTCTCTCTCTCTCTCTCTGTCTCTCTCTCTCTCTCTCTCTCTGTCTCTCTCTCTCTCTCTCTCTCTCTGTCTCTCTCTCTCTCTCTGTCTCTGTCTCTCTCCGTCTCTCTCTCTCTCTCCGTCTCTCTTTCTCCGTCTCTCTCTCTCTCTCTCTCTCTCTCTCTCTCTCTCTTTTCCGTCTAACATTTTCACACACTAACATTGTTACCTGCTTTCTGCCTAACGTGGCTATAACACACTTATTTCTAACACACATTACACATGATGTAATTGAGATTTGTACATAAAAAAAGCATTATTTTGTAAAATCTTTATCAGTCCACATGGTTAAAGTGACAACTCCTTCACGTTAAATAGCTACAGTATCACCTTCAGAAACATCATTATGAACAGCCATCCTGTACGCCGTGTCCAATCAGCGCTGCGCTGCACTGTGATGTGTGATAAAGAACGCCTGCTGAAATGTTCCTGGATTTGCTGTCATGTCATTAATTTGCATTTAAAAGAAAAAATTGTAACAAAGAAAAAAACCCACAAAAAAACTCAAGTTTTTCTCATTTCTTGTTTGGACATGGACTTAACATGACAGCAAGGTTGACCCTAATGGCTTCCCATAATCGCAGCATGGTTAATGAGATGAGTAAGGAAACGTCACCAGATGGGTTGAACGGCAAGTTTCGTTATAAAAAGTTGTTATTGAGTTTAATTATAAAGTTGTGTGCTGGAGATCACCACCTCTGTGGAACAGCACATCTAGTCTATGACAAATGGCAACTGCACTCATTCACTCTGGGTGTGTTAAACACACACACACACACACACACACACACACACACACACACACACACACACAGTTTACTGAAGCTTTTGACAAGTTGTAAAGGCGATAACTGACATGGTCCTCACTATAGGAACAGTTTTACTATTTGAGAGATTTTAATTTAACATTTGTTTAATGTTAATGTTTAAGATATTATAAAACTGCATAATCTGTTTCCTCTAACCAGTTTGTCATGCATTTCTCAGCCATCATTAGGCTTGGTTGTTATAAATCAATGACTGTGAACTAAGTGTGTGTAATGGTTAGCTGCAGGGGAAATAAATAGTTCAATTATTACTAAAATGTTGTCACTTTAAAAGATGTTTGATCGATTTGTTAGCTTCATATGAATCTCAAATGAACTTTTTTTTTTTTATGTATTTTTGCACAGAACGAGGGTTGTTGGATTTAGCCCTAATTATTTACCTTGTGGGTAATAAACGTCTTTTATCTTTTATCTTAAACGATTACTAATGAACAATACCTGATGTGGCGTTGTGGTATCTTAGTGGTTAGCAGTGTTGCCTTGAACCTTCAGGGTTGGGGTTTGATTTCCACCTTGGGTCTGTGTGCAGGGAGTTTGCATGTTCTCCCCGTGCTTGGTGGGTTTCCTCCGAGTACTCCAGGTTCCTCACACAGTCCTGCAGATTAGGGAAAGTGGACTTCCCAAATTGCCCGTGGTGTGTGAATGCGTGTGTGAATGTTGACTGGAGGTCCTATCATGGTCATAAAATGGGAATAAATACAATAGTCATAACTGACCTCCATGGTCCGTAGGTGGACTAAAGAGGTTTCAAGGTGGATGGAGGGTTGGATGGATTACCTATTGTAATGTACTTACATCCATCTCAATTCAGAGTTCAAATCCCACCATTGTCAAGCTGCCAATCATCAGCCCATGAACTAAACCCTTAATTCTAAAAGGCTCAGTTAAAAAAAAAAAAGTTAACTAAATAAAACTAATTTTATTGCTTTTTTTATTTTTAAATAAAAACTGCACACAGGATGTCTGAATTTAATTGTATTATTATTATTATTATTATTATTATTATCATATATTTTGTGTCCAGATTTAACACCATCAGTGCCAACATAAAGCGATTTATCAGTGAAACTGCTTTTTTAATGCAGTTTCTACTTAAAAAAACAAAAGAAACAAAACAGTTCCTTTTGGCTACTGAAGTTAGACTATTTACGTGCAAGAATAATTAATTCATTAGAAGGTGTCAATGTGTGTGTGTGTGTGTGCTGTATGTAGCCTGTGTTTGCTGTGTGAGGCCCTAACACACTGACACACTAAAATATTGAAAAGCTTTTGTTTTGTCTAGTTAAACATGCACTGATATGTACTGACACAGACTCTGAACCAGTATAACACACACACACACACACACACACACACACACACACACACACACACACACACACACACACACACAGAGGAATCCCAGCTTCCATAATTAATGACGGAAGAACAGAAACACAAAAGAGAGAGAAAAAAAAGAAAGAAGAGGTTAAACACATACATCGCACCTCACACACTCTCTGTACAAACATGTGGACAGGATTTTTCAAGTCGCAAACGTCTAATTGATTCGACATCACACTGCAATAACTGATAAACGTTCAGGTTGAGGTCAGTATATTATACTCCAAACAGCTGTATATGTTGGTGCTCAGAAGTCTGAGAGCACAAAGAAATCATTCAGAACTCAATAAATAATTAACGCAAATAAATTTCAAGTCTTATTAAATATTCAATTTTTTTTTAATAAGTTTTGATGCTTTTTTCACACTAGATGTCTATTGAGATGCAAGAAAACGTGCAATCCTGATCATTTCAACTGCTTTGTAGAAAAGGAGCAGAATGTTCTTCATGCCGAATCTCTTATTGAATCATGTGCGTAAATGTAAGTTTGATAAGGTTTATCTAAAACACATCATTTCTTTTTAAAAATAAAGTGTGGAATAAATGCAAACTCAGGTTAAACATACTCTATGTCTATGTGGTTGTCATGTTCATGTAGAGATTTTGAATTTTTCTCATGCTGTTGTTGATCATATTATTTTTAATGAAAATGTTAGTGTTAAACTTTTTAGATCTCAGATTGTACAATATTGTACAGTAGAGCACCATTTGAGATTTAGAACCAATTTTTTTTTTTACATATTACATGTAAAAAAAAACGTACGCAAAAACAAAGAAAAAAAATCTGTATCTCCCTAAAGAAATCATAAATGACATAAATGTATTTAGCTATATAGAGCTTTTTTCTACAAAAAAAAGAAACTGTAAATAGCAGCGACTTGGTGAAAACAAGAAAAGCACGTTTTATATTAACGCTGCATAATTAATCACATAAAAATCATCATCTTATCAATTATTTAATTGCACATGGTTGCAATTTATTACCAGTAACATACATATAGTCAATAAGTTTTGGAGATTTAAATTACATTATTTTCAATTATATATAATCAGCAACAAAGGTAAGAATGTAAGAATACACAAAAAAATAAACATAAGATAATTGCGCTAAAATATATGTTTTATTGGAAAACATCCTCTTAATGATGTCTGTTTGTGCCTTTATTTGGTGTTACTGTAACTTAGATAATAGCGTGTAAATACAAAATTGTACATTCAGTGGTTAAATAGTAACATGATCGCAAGAGGTAAACAAGAACCAGAATAACTGTAATGCAATTAAGTCATGCAGTCTTACTTTATATTTAGATGTTTTTTTGTAATGCACAACATTGAAACATGTAATCTGGTGATATAATGATATATTTTAGTATAGGCTTGGGAAGAGACTAGCGAGGGTGAGGAGGGTTAAGTTTAAAGTTTTCCCAGTGCTGATAGAAGCCCTCAGCTTGTGACCCCAAGAAAAAAAAAAGCAACTCTAACAGTTTCCATGAAATGACATCATCCATCTCAGCTCAGAGAAAGTGCAACCACAAGCAAACCAATAAATCCTCCCAGTAGATCTCTGGTAGCTTTAGAACACTTTTAAGAACTGGCGAGTCTAATAGTTAAGTTAATAATCAGACCAAGAAGGTGTGGTGTATTCAGAGATGATTTACTTTGTTCACATCCCCTGCATCCAGTTCAGAATTTTCATAAAACAGCATGTCCAAGGTTATTGCCTGTCCTGCTGTAAAAGATGATCCGAATAAAATATTTACCACATTTTTTTCTTCTAAATTGTAATATTCAGCTTCTAAATTTAACTCACACGTAGTGTTTTATACATTAATGTGCACTCCCAAATGTCATATCCATATTGTAAATTAAATACCTTGAATCTAATGAAATCTATCTAAAATTCCTCAGTATTTATTAAGATTAAAAACAAACCCATTATAAAATTATTAAGCTTATTTCTACGTAACTGTAAAAAATTTATAGGAAAATCCTGTTGGCAGATAATTTTACTTCTATCAAGAAACAAATGCTTAAAATTAGCAAAATTTTCTGCTAACAGAACAAAAAAATTATGCTCACAAATTTAGTATTATTTATCTAGAAGTGAAACTTATCTATTATTAGCTTTATTTACGAGCTTACTAATCTTATTTTGGTACTAGATTTACTAGATTTGATTTTTTTGTTAACAATTGCTTATTGCATTTTTCTTTTTCTAGGTTAAGTAGAAACAACAATACAAAACAAACACGCACACACACACACACACACACACACACACACAAAAACAGCTTTGTTGATCTAGAGACCCCCCCTGCCACCCCAAACCCGACTCCAAAAATAAAAATATATACTCTATAATAAAAATTACTTTTTCGTAATATGAAAAACGAAAAAGGTATAACTAAATCAGTTAAAATAAATAAATAAATAAATAAATTGGTTTTTTTGATATTGAGAAAATCTAGTTAAGTTTGACTAAATTCAAGATATTATAATTTACAAAGATATCACTTTTTGATTTCTATGTTTTCCATCAGGAGTTTTAATCCACAATTTCGGACACTCCCAGAACACTTCAGGTGCATTCACACTAAAGCTGAGCGGGTGTGTCACCTTGTCACACTTGTCCAGCAAGGATTTTCTTTGAACACCATGTGACAAAATAAGTCACTGTAGCAATGAAATTTAGTGTGCTCATGGTGTGAGTTGTGTAAATGTAACACTTGGACACTTAGTGTTGGAGAGAGAACAAGATAGAGTGTGTGATGAAATGTGTGTCAATGAAAAGGACAAAATGCAAGCCTCTTGAGTGGAGTAAACTAAAGCTGGTGACCGCTAAACCTGATGGAACCATGTGTGTGTGTATGTGTGCGTGTGTGTGTAAAAAAAGAAAAAAAAAAAAACAGAGGAATCAGCAAATAAAGGCCTGAACTCCAGCATGGTGCACTTTCCCAGCCACTAAGCTCAGGCATGAATTATAGATGCTCCGGGAGGCCTCGCTCTTTCCGCTCCCTCTTCCGTCTCTGCTTTAAAGGACAGCGGGGTGGGTGGGGGGCGTGGGGGGTGCAGGGGGGGGGGTTGATTGGGGAGACAAAAAATCCCCACCGAGACAAAGACCACGTGAATAGAAATATCGTACGCCACAAAGTGCACTCGCATCATTCTCACTTTACGAAGAGAAAGCATCAGGGACGTTTTTTTCAGGCGTGATGTCATCACTGCTTCCTGCACTGTGATGTAATGCCTAATAAACACACCTGCTTACTACTTGGTTTCCTGTCCAAATCATTCTGGACGATCATGCGTCACTCCTGCTATGGCTCCGCCCCTCGTTCATACTGTACGTATTTTCCTTAGTTTCTACTGTATTTTTTGTTTATTTCCTGTCGTACGCAGCTCATAGTCTGCTTCTTCTCCTCATTAACATCTATCAGTTTAACCCAGTTTTCAAGCGCCTTCTACAGTAGGTCCTGTATAGCTTCTCTCTTTCTAGTAAGGAAGTGAATTTCATGTCATTATTATTATTATTATTATTATTATTTGCATGTCTTAAGTTTATTCTTCGTAATATTTAAACAGAATTTAAAGGCAAAGTTCTATTATTTTTACTTTTCTGTACTATCATAGCCAGTTTGCCATATCTCTAATTACTATCCTGGTTACTCGCTTCATAGTTTCATTTTGTCGTATTCTCCAGTATATTTCTGTTTCTGATTCCTTTCCCCGTCTTAGTGATAGGAAAGTTTAACATCACGTTAAATACGCTCCTGATTTGCCTTGTTTGCTTTTAGCAAAGTTTTTGCACAATTCCATCACTAACACTTTCATCCTTCTACGCTTTCCTTTCCAGGGTCTTTAGGATTGGTTTGTGCCGTAGTCCCTAATTTACACTTTTTACAGTTTTTGTCTCCTCCTTCCCTTGCTTTTAGTCAGTTTTCGCAGTCTCTGTTTTCCTTGCTGTAATTCCTTCCTAGTTTACTCCATGCTTTTTCTCCCTATTTACTGTTTTCCTACTTGCCTTGAATGTTAAGCCTAATTTTCACGTTCACAATTTTTGTTGTGAATTCACATAGTTACATTTTACATCAAATCAGGTCACATTGTGGGTGAGTTAAGTTCAAAATTTTTAGTATCCTGGTTCAGTAACCTGTATTTTGAGAGGATGTTTATTACTGTGTCTGGATTTCTGAGATACGGACAGTGCAAGGGGGGTTTCAAGAAAAAACAAACATACAAAATAAACATTTTGAAATCTATTCTATTTTAGAATATTTAAACGAGGATTTTGTGAGAATGTAAGAAAGAAGGAACCATCACACTGCAAGAAAATGACAGCAAGTAAAATATTTTTTAAATCTAACAAAATATACTATACCATCCATCATTTCTTACAATAAGATTACATCAAAAACATGCAACATGCATGTTTTTCTATGACAACTGGATTAACCAGCGCTTTAAAACAATGTGGAGGATTAAAACTTTCTCAATTCTTTTAAAGGATCAGGAAGGTATTTATCAACCTTTTTTTTTTGGTCATAGTCCAAAACTAACGTGTGATTTAATATATGAATTGATATGGGGGTGACATACTGTATTGTGACCATTCGTGGCTAATCAGATGGCAAACTCATGACTTGCTTGAGTGTTTGCGGTGACCTGCAGTGATTCATGTGTTGCTTGCATGGGCTACAATTCTTTGGGGCATTTACTGAATGTGAATTTGTGGTAAAGCTAAGACTTTTTATAATTTCTACATCTTCATTCTACATGTAGGTCCACCTTTTGTTATTTTTATAGTCTTTAATAGATAGATAGATAGATAGATAGATAGATAGATAGATAGATAGATAGATAGAGACTTTATTAAAAATTGTATAAGATATAAATGAGGTTTTTTGTGTGTTTCCCATTTCTTTTTAATAGACAAGTCTAGCTGACAGTGGGGCTACAGAAGCCCACAGAGACTTCATGGCAAACAGGAAGTCAACAGGACCACAACACCAAAGTCCAAAAGTGCACAGCACCCAGGGGACTGTAATGACGTGAATGCTAACAATCACTGCAGCTGCCACTGTACCAGTGCCGTGTCACATGACAGCAGAGTTAATGATCACCAGGACTGTGACGAGGGAATAAAACCCTGTAGACTTTTCAGTGTTTTGTTAGTAATTATTGATTTTACCATACTTAAAAGTTCGGCTTTTCAGTGACATTACACACTGTAAAAAAAAGTACTAATTTTACAGGAAATAACTTTATATTTTTATAGTAGTTTCCCTTTTTTTAAAAACCACATACAAATCTCTGTAAAATTATAGACATTATCTGTAAATTACTAAGTCGTTGTTTTTTTTAAGTATTATTTCAATACTGACATTTTTTAACAGTAAATATACCATATTATTTTTTTTACTGTTTTTCTGTCTTTGTTTTTTTTTTTTCTTCCCCGGCCGGGTTTTTCTGTCTTTGTAAATTACATACAACTTTATGTAAAATAACAATAATAAATTGTAATTAAATATGAAACTCATTAGATAAAGGTTAATGTCCATACTAATTTTTTTTTTTTTTAATTTTGAGGTATATCATGTTAGTTTTATAATAATTTGACCTTCAAGTTCTGGATGCAAGTTTAGCATTTTTTTTTCATGACTTTTTATTGATGATCCACAGGAAGTGGCACAGGTAAGGCAGCAGAAGTCCCACCTTTACATGTAGGCTAAAGTATCTGCTTCATGCCTTTAAAGAATGTGAAGAGAACGTAGGAGACTGATACTTATCAAAAAATATATATTTTTTGTTTTGATGACCTTTGTTCTGAAATATCACCATGGCAATCTTAGTCGTTTATAATGTATTTGCTGTGTAGCTGTTTTAAAGCAGTTATGTATTAGCAGTATTATGGTGTTATTTTTGTAGCGAAAACCTTAGCGGAAACTCCACGAGCTCTCCGCGTTAACTGTCACAGCCAATCAGAAGCAGGAGGCGGGAATATTCTAATCTTGTTTCTGATTGGCTGATTACAGCTGGCGATGGAAATATTTTAATTACTGCTTTATTATTGACTCATTTAAATAAGCGCGCGAGTGAGTGCAGGACCTGACGCGAAATACGCCTACGTTTATTCCTCAAGTATCAGACACAAGACGTAACGTGAGCTCTTTAAGAGCATGCGCATTAAGAATTTCGAGAGAGAGAGTCAGTGGGTGTTAAATTCAGTATTAGTATTAGTATTGAAAAGTACAAATACACAAGTACTTTTCAACGAATGAGTCATAAAGAGGCATGACAAGTCCATCACTAGTAAGTATGGAGTGCAATATAGGACTACTTTGAATCTTTTTATGGTGCTTTAAAAGTTAACTCCTTCAACCTTGGATCATTTTGAGTCCATTTATTTTTTTACTGTGAAGAGATTCTTTCCTTATTAAGGAGCCCCAGTTGAAAAGTTCTTGAGTTTACTTTAACATATCTAGTATTAAATATGATTTTGAGTACTTTGTTAATTTGTTTCTCAGGCAACAGAGAAAAAGATTAACTTTTTCTTTTGAATCTAAGATCTTCATGTGTTCTTTTCTTCTCTTTTTCAATCCTCCCTAATGCACAATGTTGTTCACTGCCTGTTTGGAAGAGGATCTTTCTTGGATACACCGGACTGTCCAGTTAGCTACTTCGGTATGATTTAGATTTGACTTACTTGTACTAAGGCATTAGGATTCTGAACTAAAAGGTAAAGTTATTTGTACACATTCATTATATAAGAACTATAGAGTAAAGAAAGGGACCACATTGTACTTTATTTGTAATTAAGTTTCCAATCCAACTTTAATTAGAACATTTGGAATCTTGTTTGAAATTGATGATTTCTTGATAGGTTTTTAGTAAAAGATATTTCACAGCAATGTTTAGGTTTGTGAGAAAAAATATTTCACTGTTATAGCACAATAGTCTAAATATTTTATTTTGTTTTTCATTCATGGATTTTACTGTGATGCTATAAAACGGAACTTCTTTTTATTGTATTTTGCATCATACTTGTACTCTACTGTGTCACAGTTCCACAGGCTATTTTACAGTTATTATGATCTTCAGTTTGTGTTAACACTTTATTAAACGTGTGTATTCATAGGAATTTATAAAAGCAAATTGTTAAATATCAGGTTTTTTGTGAGGTGTTTTGAAGGTGTTTGAACTTCAATTTAGGGAAAATCTGTAAAATAAGTTTCCCTGCTAAATGTCTAATGCCTTTGCTTTATTAAAGGTGTTTGATTGTAATAATATTGGAAAAACTGTAAAATAAAAACATTTTGCTGCTACACGTCTAGTGCTGTTTTCATTTATGTTTTAAATTGTAGAAATTTGGGAAAAATCAGTTAAATAATGGTGTTTCACTGCTAAACTTCTAGTGCTGTTGTTTTATTGAAGGTATCATTAAATTTAGCAAAAATTTGTGAAATAAGGTTGTTTCACTGCTGAACCTTCGGTGCTGTTAGTTTAATGCTGTTAGTTTTAATTGTACAAATTTAGGAAAAATATGTTAAAAAAAACGCTGTTTCTCTGTAAAAGATTGAATAACAATTCCTGTAAATGTAATGTTTTTGCACTTAACTAAAGTATTTTACCTTAATTTTACAGTTTTTGTTTGGCAGCTGTTGCTACAGTGTAGATAATGACACCGGAGCGTCTCATCAGTGAAAATGTGACTTCCTGAATGTCTAGTCTCTGTCTGTCTAACGTCTAGAAAGTTTCCCTCTTCTATAGCTCACTTTTCCTCCATGTTTTCTTGTTCCCCAGTTACTTTTTGTTCCCGCTCAAATGTCTGGTTTATTCCTCTCCTGACTCATTAAATAAATCTTACAAGTGTTTCTGTTTATAACTAATTAATGACCTGGAGGAAGAAAGCGTGAGTGTAAGTCAGTATGAGCAGAGCTGCTGATTGGTTGGCTATTGTAACCGCCCCCTCATGACATCATCATCTGGCAGTGGAGATTCAGTGAAATGGAAAGTTTTACACTTTGAACAGTCTACAGTTTATTTATTTTAATGAAATTACATACAAAGTGTTCAATAGAGGAAAAGAAGGATGAGAAGTACAGAGTGAGATAAAGAGAGAAAGAGGAAATGAAGAGAGAGAGGGAGAGGGAGAGAGAGAGAAATGAAGAGAGAGAAAGGGAGAGAGGGAGGCAGCAGTCAGACAACAGTGAGGCAACTCCTGCGTCACCCTTAATGAATAAATGATGTGTTTGAAATTTCATCGTCATAGTAACATGTGATGCTGGTGACTTGAGGAGCGCAGATACAGGTCATACAAAATGTGTGTGTGTGTGTGTGTGTGTGTGTGTGTTTGTGTCTGTCTACGTGTGTGTGTGTGTGTATGTGTCTGTCTACGTGTGTGTGTGTGTGTATGTGTCTGTCTACGTGTGTGTGTGTGTGTGTTTACGTGTGTGTGTCAGTGTGTGCGTGTGTTTGTGTGTCTATGTGTGTGTGTGTGTCAGTGTGTGTGTATGTGTCTGTCTATGTGTGTGTGTGTGTGTCAGTGTGTGTGTATGTGTCTGTCTATGTGTGTGTGTGTCAGTGTGTGTGTATGTGTCTGTCTATGTGTGTTTGTGTGTGTCAGTGTGTGTGTCTGTGTGTATGTGTCTGTCTACGTGTGTGTGTATGTGTCTGTCTACATGTGTGTGTGTATGTGTGTGTGTGTGTGTGTGTGTGTATGTGTGTGTGTGTGTGTGTGGTTGTGTGTCAGTGTGTGCATGTGTTTATGTGTGTCTATGTGTGTGTATGTGGCTGTCTACGTGTGTGTGTGTGTTTGTGTGTGTATGTGTGTGTCTGTGTGTATCTGTCTGTCTACGTGTGTGTGTGTTTATGTGTCTGTCTACATGTGTGCCTGTATGTGTGTGTGTGTGGTTGTGTGTCAGTGTGTGTTTATGTGTGTCTATGTGTGCGTGTATGTGTGTTTGTGCGTGTGTGGTTGTGTGTCAGTGTGTGTGTGTATGTGTGTTTGTGCGTGTGCTTTCGTTTGTGTGTGTGTTTGTGTCTGTCTACCTATGTGTATGTGTGCGTGCCTTTGTGTGTGTGTGTGTGTGCATGTGTATGTATGAGTGTGTAAGTATTTTCATTTATGTGTGTGCCTTCGTGCGTGTGTTTGTGTGTGTATATGTGTGTGTGTGCGCGCGCATATGTAAGTGGGTGTGTGTGTGTGTGTATATACAGGTGGTGCAGGTGACATTTTAGTTAACACAAGGGTCAATCTCTATGCAGGTCACTGACAGTGACATCATCACATCATCAAGCCACACACACACACACACACACACACACACACACGCACGCACACACACACACACACACACACACACAAATAAACTCTGCCCTCAATCTGATACCATCAACTAGAAACATTTTCTCATATTCTGTGTGAAGAATTCACACACACACACACACACACACACACACACACACACACACACACACACACACACACTTACGTATCAAAAGATTACACATTACAAAAAGTGCGAACAAAAACCTGGTGTATATCAAAAGTACTTAATTGTGTGTGTGTGTGTGTGTGTGTGAGAGAGAGAGAGGTTAAGTAGCTCCCCCTGTAGATGACTTTCTGCCATTACAAGAAGACAGTAGTGAAGAACTGAGTTGTTGTTATGGAGAGACACGAAGGTTCTGACAGCCTGAAGGACGAGGAGTTGCGTTAGAGCTTTAAAACCCCGAGACTCGGATTTTCATCAAAACTAGTTATGAGACGTCAACGAGGGACGAGACATATCACATACCGTACGCCAATGAAAATACACTACGATGACTGCAATACAGTGGTTTGTCTGTGTGTGTGTGTGTGTGTGTGTGTGTGTCTCCGTCTCCAGCCACACCGGGTGAACTGTTCTCTATTGACTTACAAACGGCAGGCATGTGTCCAAACGCAGTGCACTATTTTTCTGTAATAATAGCTAGCAGCCATAGCGCTCAATTATTAATGGGGTCCATTCAATACAAACAGGTAGGCACGAGCAACTGCATGCGCGCACACACACACACACACACACACACACACGCACAAACTTACACACTCGCAGTCTGGTTCGGCTCGACCTGGGGTTTTGTTTCGTCTGAAGTGAGAGAGGTGACAGGTGACGGAGAAGACGGATCTGGACAGCGGGGACGCCTCATCTGACCAACACACTCCTCCTCAACACACTCAACACCTAACAACCTTCAGCATGTCTCCTTTACGACACCTCACATTGTCCAATCCTACTGTATCATTTCTTTTGTTTAAAGTCTCCTCTAATTTCTCTAAACACATCGATGGATTGCTGTTGGAAATTGTCTCGAGACGGTCCTTTAATGATGTCATAAAAGGTGTCGCAGCAGCTGACCAATCAGATGCTTCGGTTGAACTCATGCTCTTTGCCTCCGCAATAAATACAAATAACGACAATTTTAAACAACATGAACAATACAATATACTGATATAATCATTTACACTCGCGTTAATGTCCTCTTGGAGAAAATCCCAAATTGCACAAAGAGGTCAAAGGTTGCGGATCGTACCATTATCTAATCAATACAGGATTGGGAGGAGTGTCAGGGCGACCCCTGCCCACCCTTCAGGGGGTTAAAACACCCCTTACACCCCCCCCCCTCCCTCCCTCCCTCATCCAATCAATTAGCTGCTAAGTAAAGGGATCTGTCCTCTACAGTCTGACTGCACTGTAATGCAATCCGTCCTCTGCCCCTGTGCACAGAGAAATGGATCCTCCCAGAGTTACTGCCCAGATAAAGGGCTAAATAAGGAGCACTTACATCACCATCAACAGGCCAAACACACACACACACACACACACACACACACACGGACAGAATGAGACTAGATGTTCAGCCGGCAAATAATAACTTGAGTAATCACATTTGTAGAATGATCTCCATCAGTATATTTATACCACAGCGATGGTGAATTCATGAATCTCTATTGATTGTCCTGTATTGATTTATTATAGTTTATGAGGAATAAAACACTTCAAACACTTCATTTGTAGACTTTTCCTGAGTGAGACGTTTTAGTGCGATCCTGCTCTAAAAACACAAAGATGATGAACGTTGTTGTATATTATATATATATATATATATGTGTGTGTGTATATCCTCACTAGGAATTCTGGAATGGGTGATGTCAATGTTAACCCCGCCCCTCACCATAACCACACCCCTCTGAGCTTTAGGCTGAGGTTAGGTCAAACTTTAAAAGTTCTGGTAATGGATGGCTTAAAACCAAATGAAGCACAATATGATGCAAATGTTTTTCGCATCATCAAGGCCATATGTCCGTGAAGGATGACCCCGGTCGAGGTGACTCTGAGCCCACTGCAGTCGTTCCTGTAAACATTTGAACAACAGATTAATGAAAATCAGTGGCTAACTCGGCATCAGATCCATAAAAGACGCATCTGTCTGTGGGAACTGTACACCAACACCACTGGCACATTATAGGAACCTCACTCCAAGCCATTTCCACATCTTTGAGGCATTCAAGGAGTTCCTGGGAGGCCGGGGTTTCAGAAGTGACACAGGCAGTCTGATCATGGCCGAGAAAACTTTCTACCTTGACGGTATCCAAGCACTATTTTCTGTGTATTATTATACTGTATAGAGAAATAAAAAGAGATTTAACTCTCCTAACTGTATTCTGTTATTCTGCACAATCAAACGTCCCTATTTGACTTGAACGCCCCTCTATATATAATACAGTGGATAACGGTTAGGTCTAAATTGTTACTTACTGTAAGTACTAGGAAATCTAAAATTATAATAATGCTTTTCGCTAGAGAAAA
Source organism: Clarias gariepinus (assembly GCF_024256425.1). Taxonomy (NCBI): domain Eukaryota; kingdom Metazoa; phylum Chordata; class Actinopteri; order Siluriformes; family Clariidae; genus Clarias; species Clarias gariepinus. The sequence continues at coordinate 6,077,783 of NC_071105.1, forward strand.
TCCAGGGTGTTTGCATTATTCGCGTCGACATTGTGAAGGTTGGGAAAAAGATATTATTACATAATTTTATCCCGAAGTGAAGAACAAGGTTAAAAGAAGTGTTGTAGCTGAAAAGTGAGTCCTCAGGTCACGGCTGCTCGGAGCACGGTAATCAGATTTAAGGCAGATTGGAGCACAAACGGTCAGAGCGGAGGAACGTAATGGCTCAGATTAATAGGAGGATATGAGAGTCACACTGTATTACACACACACTGATCAAGTTATGGAGAACACAATGAAATGTTTAACATGCCACAGACATGATAGAAATCTGGATATAGATTTAAATTTGTTCCTAATGAACAAATTAGAGGTGAAGGTGACAAGGAACAGCTCCCTGAGATGACATGAGGAAGAAACCGGAAGAGGAACCAGAATCTAAACTGATCCCATCCTCATCTGGGTGAAACCGGACAGTTCAAAGGGCTGTAAAGTCAATTTTGCATCACAAAATGATGTTTTTTTGAATGAATGCATTATTTACTTATTTTTATTATCTTCAATTAATGTTGCCTGTCAAAATCTGTCAATTGTGTTGCCTGTAGATATTTTTTTCTGTTTATTATTCCTACTGACTGAAGAAAGGGTATGGTCGCGTTAGTGGTTTGAGCAGCGTAACATGTTATTAGTCCTTTAGCAGTAAGAATAATAAAGGTGTTCTTTTTAAAGAGACTACATCATAATGTTTAATATGTACAGTGTTTACAGTGTTTATGTTTACATAATTTAAGATTCCATGCATGAGTTAAAAATTACATACATATATTTTATATTTTACATCTTTATATATATACAGTATATATATATATATATATATATATATATATATATATATATATATACAGTGGAACCTCGGATTACGAGCATAATTTGTTCCGGAAGTGGGCTCGTATTCCAAAACACTTGTAAACCAAATTCAATTGTCCCATAGGAAATAATAGAAACTTAAATAATTTGTTCTACAGCCCAAAAAAATAAATACATAAAAATTATTAATACAAAATATAAAGTAAAAATAAAACAAATTAACCTGTACTTTACTTTAAAAAAATGTAAAAATAAATCCAGACAGATAAGTGTTTCCATTTGTGCACGCAGGGTGTGTGTGTGTAATTTTCGTGCGCGCGCACACACACACATTAACGGAGAGACCGTTTTTAAAAGCGTTTAAAAATTAGCAAGGAACATCGCTAGTCACACTCGCGCGAGCGCATACTAACGGGATCACTACTGTAAAGTAAAACTTTACAGTCTACTCTTCTATATCATTTATTTTAAAATTTAATAAAAATTATCTTTACTTATTATTTTTATTTGTATATATAACATTTTATTACATTTGAAATTAAATAACTTTTATTTATAACTTCTTTGTAATTTTGAAATTTTCATAAAGATCACCTAATACTGTAGAACAGAACAATATCAGTAAACAATACCACAATTCTAATTAGTTAATCCTCATGCAGACGTGTTGAATTAGCACAAGAATTTAACTGACATAAATTCAATAAGACAGTGATATTTTCTTTTCAAAACAAATTATTTTATTTTTGTGAAGCTGCTTTGAGACAATGAGCTTTGTTAAAAGCGCTATATAAATAAAACTGAATTAAATTGAATTGATATTGTGAAACAAATTATATTAAGACTCTTGCTAGCTAACTGTAGCTAGGTAATAATCTAGCTACGCTAGTCTGTTCATTTAACTGTCTACGATATCACAAAGTCAGACACAACTCTGTAGTTCTGGTAATATGAAGTAAATGTAACACTGAGATCACCTCTTCTTCCTCCAGGTTTATGAGTCCTGACAGACAAGCGTCTGGATAAGATTAACTCCAGCACTTTAGCGAGCTACACAAAAGGGGACAGAGAAATATTTTATAGTTTGGAGACTCAACACAGCGATCAGAACATCGCAGTGGAGGAACTATGAGGTCGGTGTTCTGCTTAATTTAACACAACCAGCTGTCAGGCTATAAACTCCTGTCTGCTTATAAAGTCAGTCAAAGAATCGTGTAAAATTTATTAAGATCAAATCAACATTCCTAATGAGAAGGGAAAACTTTTTGGGCTCTTGTCCTTGTGAGGCAGATTTATGTAACTAGGGTAATTTATTACCTTTTTTTTTTTGATAAATTAGATTTTTTTGATCATATCTAATGATAGACATTGTTGGGCTTTTCGGTATTACAGCAGCTCAAATCCACAAATCAATTCAATTAAATTCTATTTGTATAGAGCTCAACAAAGGTTTAATAACACCTGTAAAGAATAAATAATGTGCTGTAAATAATTCCTTGCTAAGTACTAAATAATAAGGAATTGCAGATAATTATAAAGCATTTGTAACATGCAAGTGAAATATTCTTCAATCTAGGCAAAGCTATGTATAATTTGAAAATACATTTACGAAAAACCTAAGATTATTAATGTTCAAACCTAATCAAAAGTTTCTAGTTTTCCTAGCAGATAACTTTGCTTCATTCAAGAAAAAAAATACTAAAACTAGTAAAATTATCAGACAATAAAATTCGCTTGCAATTTTTGTAATATTCGACTAGAAATAAACTTAATAATTATATTTGTTTTGTTAGATGTAACTATATTTAATATATTTTCATTTGCTCGGATATAATGTTTATCAGAGTTTATCTGCTTTAAGTTCATAAGTGGTAATTTTTTTTTTTTTTAATGCTGTATTTTAAACACACAGACATCAGTTGAAGTGCACATTGGTTTATTGCTTGTTTTTGATCTTACTGGAAAATCTGAGTCAAGATCCATCTTAGAAGTGATCCATCCAGTACTATCAATATCTTTCCTGACTTTCATCAATTCCACATATTTCACTCAGACGGTAACATGTGTAACTCCTCACACGGCTTCTAATAACGGCTAACACCTGATATTGACTCAACTACTATCCTCTTGTATTTCCCATGCTCTTGGTCAATAAGACAACACTTTACCTTTGTGTCACTTTAAATGTGAGCAGAAACACTAATCCTAATCTGTGTTTGTGTGTTGATTCTGGTCTCAAAGTCCCTGCGGGACTGATAATTGGTGTAATGGACAGAATTTGATTGGCCGTGATGTGCCTATAGAGACCAGAGCACCTCATTTTAAACCCCTTCACTTTGCTGACCTTGTGACCTTTCGATAACAAAGGCGACCGTAAAGCATTCATTTAATGAACAGGACATCAACGTGCTGTATTTGATGCAAATCAACATTCTGTCCCAAGCATACAATGCAGGTTCTGCACCGACATACATTACAGTGCAAAAGTCTTGAGCCCCCTCATGTCTTCATTTTTCATTGAGTTAGTTAATGTAGATTAAATTAAAGAAATGGAAACAAATATGTTACAAATTTTATCCTCCGACAGCCTGCAAAGTGCCTAAAGATAGAATTTAAACATTGAGTGTTTATGTAACAACCTCAGTAGCGACCTCGTTTCCCCTCTCGTCTGTTCCAACCACTCAGCATCAGCATCACCAGTATACTCATCACCGGCCTGACCCTCTGTCATCATCTGGACCTGTTTCTCACCAGTTCATGCCTAATGGATTTTGTTTATGCTTGAATGATTCATAGGTCACTGTGTGGCTTAACAAACAAACAACATTCTGAATGTCTGTCAAATTCTGTAAATGTAGGAGGGGTGCAGGCTCTCTGACATTGACGGATGGGTGCAGAAGGTTTACGCAGTGTCAGTAAAGCAAAAAAAGGGAGAAACCGAAATGAAGAAATTCACATAAAGGTTCTCAAGATTTTACTTTTCACTCATTATTTGTTATGAATGTTGTAGAAATAAATTAGAACCTTTTTAATACATTATACATCTTTTACTGTTTGTGGTTTAAGTATTCTGGTGAAAGGTTTGATAAAAATAACAGTAGAAAAAAAATATATACTTTGTTAATTCCACCCCTGGGTACTACACAGAGATATCCCTTATCTTTACTTATTTCACAAGTTTATTTGAAAAAGTCATCAAATGTCTCCAAATTCTTTTAAACATTTGATGCCTTAATGTGCAGAAATTGAAAAAAGGGTTAAAAGGTTAAAGCTAAAAATAAGTTGATCAGCTTTAATGTAATCAGTGATATAATAATAATAATAATAATAATAATAATAATTATTATTATTATTATTATTATTATTATTTCAGGTTGAAGCCCACATACATTTCTGCCAGTAAAAATATTCAGTTTAGCTTTCTCTAATTAATATCTATTGGTGCAGGTGTTTGTTTACATTAAACAAGTAATGCATTAGTAGTTTCATTTAAAGTAGATAATTAAATCCAACATGTAACTGTTTATAACATCGCTTTTACTCAACATTTTGATTTCATAATGATGCAGGCGAAACTTCAGGCAGATATCTAACCACTGCCAAATTTTTAATGAATTCTGTTCAGCGCTCGATTTAAGACGCGCCCACAGTTTGATGCTTGCAGTTTATAATCTGGCACAATAATCTGGCTCATAACCTCACATCTACTAAACATTTAGATTTCAGTTATAGTGCAGGTTTAACGCCAGGCCGATACCTAAGTACTTACAAAGGTACATTCAATTCTGTCCAGTTAGTTTTGTACAGAGAAAAATTTATATAGATTGGAAAATTGGAGATTTGAAAATTTCAGATTTTAAATGAACCACTGAAATTCTCACAGTCTGACAGAAATGTGATTTGTTTCTATTTTTCATTTATAAGCAACTTTCTTTTATTACGGCTCGTCTCATGTTTCTAAGTTTTCTTTCAAGTTTCAGAAACAGGCTGCGACACAGAGGCCACCGGCGAATTAAATTTTAATTTTAGACCTCAAAGGAAGGCAACACTTTTATTACGTTCTGTGAAAGAAGATCTTTTCTATTTCATTTCACTTCCTTCAGCCCTTATGTTGTTAAGAGTGCACACTTCTTAAGAGTAGTGTTATTTAATTAGAGACGAAAATGAGATGGCGGCCATAATGGAGTCGCACAACAAAGAAAGTGCTTAATGAACATGCACACGGCTTTACAAACACCCAGTGAGTTGTGTGTGAGTGCATGTTTGTGTGTGTGTGTGTGTTTGTGTGTGTCTGTGTTATTACGCTAATCCCTAACGCCGTCTGTAAATTATTGATGTACAGTAGGCCAGTGAAAAAGCGAATGGGATGCTGCATTCCTTCCCAAACAACACACACACACACACACACACACACACACACACACACACACACACACACACACACACACACACCTACATAGACACAACTGTTTTGTGTTCACTCTAACGTGTAACGTAATGAACATAATAAAGACTTGCTTGTTGTAAAATGTTCACTTAAGAAAAATTTAAAAAAAGCAGCACAACAGATGTGGACGCGAGTTCAATGCAATCAACAATGCAAATGGAGACGGAAGTGCCGAGATTCGGGTTGTATATTTAACACATGGTCAAAGCACACATGACATCAAACATGTTAAAGTAGCGGTACGGCTAAAGTGCTATCAATGAACATGACATTTGTAATTGCATCATTACATCACTATGTAATAATCACGCATTACTGACAACATGAAAGATTAAGAAATGTGACTGTGAAAGTAACTGTGTCGTGGTTCATGCTTAATTCACACCTCACAGTGATAAACGCTATTTACACAACTACATGCTACAGATCGTTTCAGAACTATTGGAACACCGCAATTCCTTGTGAAATACAAAAAACAAATTCATCACACATGTGCTTCTGATTAAAGGTCCCTGCTATGCCACGTTTTGCTCAGTCTGAGTGTTCCACTTAATCTTTTCACTCAATTACAGATCCACAGACGTAAACTTCTCTCCCCACAATAGGATGACATGTATTTAAACTGTTTATGACGCTCCTGTCAGCTGTCTGTCTCCTCCACACAGTCCTCACTGGACACAGAGCAAGCTAAACACAAGCACAGTCTCATCTGCAAGAGCAATACAGTATTTATTAACACACTGTGGTGACAAGGTATCCAGTATACAGCCTGTAATACTATCAAGTATTAAGTTGCATTTCGAGTGATTTCAATTCTGCATATTTTCAGATTCCTGGTTCAATAAGTTTATTACAGTATCACGTAGTGATGAGAAGTTTGAATCATTTTAGTGATCCGGTTCTTTAAAATGAACAAGTCATTTAGTTCAGACACCCAACACGTCTACATACACACATTTTGGCTATAGTTCCAGGGATAAAAATATCACAATGAGGCTAAGGACATGTTATAATAAACAGAATGAGCAGCTCACCTCGCATATCTTCTGGTCCGAGTTGTTCTTCTGACTCTACTGCACTGCATAGCGTCTGTGGGAGTCATGTGACAAAAGAACGAACGATTTGGACCAACTGACTCAAAGGTAACTATTTATTTCTGTTTCCTGTACACGAGTATTTCATGATGTAGTACGAAAGAGAAAACTCTCAGTCTCATCGTGACACCAGGATTTCCCTGCACAAAAATGCACAAATTATTATTATTATTAAAGTGTTCATTAAACTGCTTTAAAATAATGTTTAGGATTGAACTTTTCTCAATTCTGTTGAAGGATCAGGAAGGTGACAAATTTATTAACTGATTTTCGCTGAAATCAAAATATGATAAATTTCCACTACTCCACTTTATAGGCCATAGAGCAGAATTAACCTGTATATATATATTATATAATATATATATAATTGAATTGATTTAAAAGGAAAGTGTTTAGCACTAAGACGATTCATTATCAAAAGACTGACATTAAGAAAAATAAAAACGCTTACCAAAACCTTGACTCTACAGAACCACACCTTTAGCTGACTTACAGAAACTCCTAAACAAGTGTAAGTTAAGATTAATACACAGGTTACTTGGTGCAAAGCCACTGCTACCTCCTCTACTCTATATTCTAGTCAAATCACTCGCTCTTTCCCTTCCATGGGCCCGAGGAGCTGAACTCTCTTTTCTCGAAGCAAAGGCGCTTAGCATAAGGACAGTAAGTGATTCCGTTAGGAAGCTGTGTCTGTTGCGCTAGAACAAAGGTAATAAATAACCAGCAGTATTTCCATAGCTTGCAAGGTTCGATCCTATTGACATCATTCTGCAGTTAGGGCGGGGCTTTGTAAGTGGCTGTCAAAGATGCTCCAGACCCAAATAATTTGGGTATTGATCATGTCCATCATCCAACTCCATGGAGGCCTGGCAGAACAAAGCCATTGCAATTCCGAGGTTAGGGAAAGTTCAACAATTCACAATATTTGTAGATTTGGGTAGATTTAAGGTTATTAGTTAACCAGAGTCTACAACAACTATGTGGCTAAACAAGAGCAGTGGGCCAGACGTCTGTTAAACAGTCATGTAGACAATGAAGCCATATACTTTCCTCTCTGACCAGGCAGATTTAACATTAGCAATATTGTCCTTGACCATTTTTTTCATTTGTATGCACTTGATTAACGCCATAACAAGAAGAGAATTAAAAGAACGCTAAATGTGATGTATACAGTAGTGAGACCTTTTATTGGCCACAAATGCATCATTCAACAAAGCAAGAAGCACTCACTTATTCACTCATTCTTCATCCCGCTTATTCTGTACAGAGTCACGGCTGGCATGGAGCCTTTTCTAGGGGACTCAGGGAACGGAGTGGGGTACAAGCAAGGACACGATCACACACTTACTCACACTCTTTGGGTCATTCGGAAACACCAGTGGGCCTAAACTGTACGTCTTTAGACTGTGGGGGGAAACCAGAACACACGGAGGAAACTCACCAAGTAGAGTACATGCAAACTCCATGCACACAGAGCTGGGGGTGGGACTCGAACCCTCATCCCTGGAGCTGTGAGGCCAGAGGGCTAAACAATACAGTCACAATTACGATTCGTTCAAAATGGTACCAAAGAAATGGAATGAAAATCATTAGAACAGATTTTCTTAAATACCCTCTTTAAACTTTCCATCTGGCTTTTTTAAAAGCGTAATGATTTGTTTGTTGCATCAGATCTGGATGTCTGTTGTTTGGAATAGAAAGACAATGTACTGTAATTGGAGCGCTGGCTCAGTGGATAGAGTTCTGGAGCACTGATAAGAAAGTTGTGAGTTTCAAATCCCGCTGCTGCCAATATTGAGTCACTGAGCAAAAGAAAAAAAAAGAAAAAACAAAACAAAACCGGAGGACTTTAATGCTAAGCTCTATCGTAAATAAAAGTTAAACAAGGAAATGTCTGAACAACATGTAGAGTCAGAATAACAGAACATAACTGAGTAAAAAGTCTGACACTAAGACAGAGTAATAAACGAACACACAAACACAGACTAGACGAGATGCATCAGGATTTGGGATGAAGGTTAATTAATATGTAACTAATTTTTTTTTACATTTATTTGACAAAAGAAACATAACATTTAAGAGTTGTTCAAGTTTTCCTACATACATTTATTTGGACAGAAATGTGTGTTTAATCCTAAAATCACCATCAGCTTATGAAACTATTAAAAAGGCATTTATGAAATATACAATATTGGAGTATACGCGCAAGCACACACACACACACACACACACACACACACACACACACACACACACACACACACACACACACACACACACACATTGTGTGTGTGTGTGTGTGTGTGTGTGTGTGGTTTCTAAATGTGCTTGTGTTGGGAATCAGACGAGTTCTCCTCTGCAGTCATTAACAGAGTACCACAAGGTCAGCACACACACACACACACACACACACACACACACACACACACACACACACTGCCCTTGCCACACAGATACACATCTTTGAGAGGCCGCACTCAATCAATAACGGGAAACAGAGACGCTTCCTCACAATGGATGCATTTGAGACGGATCCAGGGCAGGAGAAACAATAAAAAAGAATTAAATATACGTCAAATTTAAAGTCCCACTTATGCTCTAAGAATTCACTCATTTCTCTAAATGTAACTTAATGGTAAGTTTTGCATAAAAAATGGCATCGAGACTATGTATTGTATTATGGAGTAATTCTGTATCTGGATGAATAATGTGACTGTGCGTTAGATAAAGGAGTTTGTTAGACTACAGCCGTTCCCATAAACACACACTTTGGCCATCGTTATGTTTTATGACTCGTTCTTAAATAACGATGATCTAAACTAGCGCATTTAAGTGGCACGGCGCTATACGATCCCCTATATCACTTTCAGTTTTCTGCTACAAACATTGGGAGGCGTGGCCTAGATGGGCGTGGCACACAGGGACAGAATGATACCCAACCGTGCTGAAAAACAAGCAAGAGTTTATAGGTTAGAGCAAAGTGCTAAAGCACATCAGCAAGTTTAGGGCTCAGTGCGGCTTGGGGAAGAAACGTACAGGAAAGATTGTTTGGAGGAGACACGCTTGCATTACTTGTAGCTCCGGTGCAAAATTAAAGCAACAGACTTCACACGCTAAACCACCATGTCTCTTTTATTTGGCACATAAACAACCATACACAGTATGATATGAAGTGAAATTTTTATACGACTGCTGATGACCGCGAGGTTCAAAAGGAGAGTTTCAGTGTGAAATAAGAGAAATAAGAGAAATTACAAATTGGAAAAATAAGAAAAATATGTAAATAAATTTACATAATGTACAAGCAATAAAAATATGACAAATAAAATACTGGAATAAAATGGAATAAAAAATATAAATTTAAAAATATATAATAAAATAGAAAATAGAAAAGCATTTCCTGAGGTTTTTTTAATTGCTTTTATATCACAGCGACTCACCAATGATTACGGTTTCTAAATAACCAGTACGTCATACACTTTATCTATTACCTATATTTAATGTTATCACACGTTTAAAATAGTTACAAGGAGTGTTCAAGTCAAAACAGGACTTATGATGAAAATTCAACTGATTGACATTTACAAGTTTTTATGCACAAACCAGTGATGAGACTCTTGCATTTGAATTGCGCAAACGTTTTAAAGAACGCTGTTTGTCTCTGAACGCCGTGGCTCGGAGCACACCGCAGTCATTCCAGCACAACACCACTTTTTTTGAGAGTTATTGCCACATCCCTTGTACAGTCCTGACCTCGCTCCATGCCATTATCACATGTTTGAAAATGCCATTATGGGAAAGGGGGAGTTCTTGAGAGGCCGGCATTTCAGACATGAAGCAGGCAGTCTTATCATGGCTGAGACATCCTGAGAAAACTTTCTACCTTGATGGTATCCAAGCATTAGTGAAACACTGCGATGACTAAATGAGTGTAGCAGGCGATTATATCGAGAAATCAAGAGAATTTTTACTCTCAGAACTGTGAGAACTTCACATGGTGGAGACTTCTCGTATAAACAGGCTATTCTTCATCAAAGAACTGACAGTGAGGCCTCCTTCCATGAGTGACCCCAACATGATGGTGCAAATACAGACTGAGACACAGTTTAGAGGAGACAGACAGGACTGATGATGTTCAGGTGGGATTGGCTTCCATATCCATGCCTACAGTAAGTGCATGCCTCGAGATCACCTTCTCCAGCAGATTCGAGCACGGTTCTTGGAAACCCATCAAAATGAACCAGGCTTTGGGGTCGAATGTAGTGTGATAAACTGTTGAAGTTTTTAATTTGGTCATTTTAAAGCAACAAAGTGCAGTAAACACACACCAATACACTCCTCTGCATAGTTAACCCGTGGAGCTCGGACAGATCGGATATACCGATTACATCATTCATACAGTTAACAAGTGATCAATAAGTAATCTCGGCCAGCCTCGGGCTCTTTATCGTCTTCCGAGGGCACATTAGCACTGCTCGTCATTTACATCTCAATAAGCGTGTGTGTGTTTCTGCTGTGTCATTGTGAACTCAGTGGCTCTCTGTGTAGCCCATGTTACACACTCGCACGACACATCATTTCCAGGTCGTGACCTTTGGAGACGTCGATGGAGAAGGTTTGATTCGTTAGTGAGCTCGTTAACCCTCGTGCTCTTTTCAAGTCAGAGTGGAACAATGGCGATAAGCGTTGTTTCTAACTCGTGTGCATGTTCTTTTCCCTTCCTGGAAATCACTGGTTTCTAAAATGATTGGCTCCCTCATCATAATTAATACTTGGCAAAGCCTCGAGTGGAGAGCGTAAGGAGAATATTGCAATTTGGAAGCCAATGCGAAAAGGTGGAAAGGATCAGCTACAGAGCCATCACAAATCTCCAGAGTAGTAAGGAAGAGATGAATGTCTTAATAAATGAAGTTCTTATTAAGAGAAGTCTCTCATGTCAGAAGAAGAAAATGCTGTTGAGAGCTTTACAACTGGTCCCTGCTGGTCTTAATGAATTGACGGCTATTAACAAGGTCACAAAAGCCCTATTTGGGTCTTTGTTAGAGGTGAGATATTTGTTCAATACAAAAACTGTGTGCTATAACACAGGGTTGCCAGATCTGCACAAAAAAGTCTAGAGAAGATTCTTCTTAAAATGTTTGATGTTCAGCCTTCAAAAGGCATAGACAATGATAAATTCATAAACTATCATAAACTAATCATAATTGGGAAGAATAAAAAAAAATTAAACCATGCAACCTGTGACACTATCTATACTGCTCCGAGCAGTGGTTTAGTACACGTCTTGTACATCGGATGGAACAGTTAATTACCAGTACTTCCAGTTTGTGTCCTTTTTTTTTCCTTCACTCATGCCATTTCCTCAAGATAGAGATGGTTAGAAAGCATTGATTTTGTGTCACACAAACAGTTCTGTGTTCATTTGGACATATATTAGGGATCATTATCTTATTAAAGGATCCACCTAAGGCCAAACCCTAACCAGCGTCAAGCGAATGCATGGACATAAAAGGAAAGGATATGGATTGTGTCCATATGAAATGTAGATATTAAGATTTTTTTCTGGACCTTCCAGAAAAATGTGACTAATGAGTAATGAAAGTGTGATCAATTACAAATCTTTAGCATAAATACACAATTCACACAATATTTTTTCTTAAATCTCAGAGCATTTTAGCCATAATTTTTTTGGACGTATAGTCTTAAGATATATGGGGCTCAGGATTGTTCAGTATAGAGAATATTGTTTCCGCACAACCTGGGAAACATGTTGAACTGAATTTTATTTCATTTGAATAAAAATGGGTCACATAGGCAAAGAAATAGCACAGATACACATGACCACATGTTTTACTGGTTGTTTTCGGTTGTTTCTATGACCAAAATACTACTACTACTGATAATAATAATAAATATTCTTATTTTAAGAGTTCTACATTTTTGTGACATAATTTCCATATTCCTGTAGTGGCCCTTTATAAAAGTAATAATAACTTTTATTCTACATGACATATCCGAAAACAGATCTGTGCCACTTAGGTTTTAAAGTTTTACACCTTTATGTTTAATGTTTACTTTTTTTACTATGCAGTACAAAATATTATATAATATACCTGAGGAGCTGCACGATCAAATCCAGATTTTGCAATCTTAACCTCCTGTACAGGAGGAGAAAGACCATATACATTTTTTATTTTTATTATTTAATTGTTCTTTGGGTGTGAATCATTAAAAAATAGAAATGTCCTATTATGATTGATTGTTGTCGCAAAAAAGGAAATAGTTGTTCTAATGAGAAAATTGTTAACAAAAAACAAACAAGCAAACAAAAAACAATAATATTTGGCTAAACTATGGACATCACAGTGGCTTAGTGGGTAGCGTTGTGGCTTCACACCTCCAGGGTCAAGGGTTCGATTCCTGCCCTGGGGTCTGTTAGGCTAAGTGACGTTCCCAAATTGCCTGTAGTGTGTGCATGTGTGTGTGGTGTGTGCATGTGTGTCCTGCAGTGGAGAAGATAAATGAATAAATGAATAAACTCTGTACACATCCTTATTAGAGGTGCCAATAATTTTACAACTGGCAGTCGGTATGTTTTGTATATTTTGTATATTTTGACCCGCCACATTTTTATTAAAGACAATTTCTATCAACATTTTTTTTTTTTTGAATTAGCGTGTTGTTGTTCTCAGGGACGCTCCGAAGTGCCGCTCGGTAAACGTTGCTTGTTTAGACGAGATTAAGCCAGTTATGTTTTTCCGTTCTTTCAGCGGGACAGCACAGGGATCCTGGAGCAGGTTAGACATGTTTGTTCTGTTGTTTTCTTTCCTTCAGTTTTGTCCCTTGTTTTCCCTGGTGTGTGTGTGTGTGTGTGAGAGTGTGAGTGTGTTATCCTGATTATAAATTCTGTAAATCCCAGCTGTATAAGTGTTGGTGTTGTGTATGTTGGTTCTCTTGCCTCTGGCCTGCCTCTCTCACAGGCCACACAATTACTGTTACATACAACCCGGCTCCATGTCCGGCTAAATATCCCAACATTTTTTTTTTTTTTTTACCTCCTGTGTATAACTAGACAAAATATCCACAGGGTTGTAACACATTTTTTAGAAGCGCCCATAGTTCAAAATTTCACCATGTGAAGCATTTTTCCCGGGCTGCGACACCACATTATATCTTTATTGTCTGTATCATAATGGTTTGTTTGTCACAAGTGCCTTATCTTAGTACTATACAGTATTTCCCCTATCATATCGGTTGGCCTGTATTATACTGATTGCTTATATTATGTTATTTTGCTCATATTGTTATATCCATACACTTTTTGTTTTCTTCTTCAAACTATATTATATCATATTAATGTGCCAATATTATACTGTATACAGTACTGTGCAAAGCCATCATTTCTCCATATTTTGCTTTCAAAGAGCCAGACTTTCTTGTATTTTATATTTTTTAATGTAGCATTGAGGAAAAGTATCCCAGACTTCCTGAATTACTTTTTTTTAAATAGTTTTTTGCCGTACTGACCAGTTCCAGAGGAATGTTTTTGTTTGTTATTAAAACAAGCTGTATACTGAATGGCTTCCAACTGTAAATTTCTGGGTTGCTAAAAAATTCACTCAACGGTTGCTTATGGCATATAAGTCAGTTGTGATGTCATTATTAATGTTGTTCGGTCTCACCAAAGTCTAAGGTCATGATCTGCTATTGCAACTTCAACCTCTCTTCCTTTTGCTCCGTCTACTTCATCCGCCCACACACACACACACACACACACACACTCTTTCAGTTTCATCATCTGTTCTGTGTCATGTCTAATCCTTTATATTTAAGATAATATAAGAGCTTTTACAACCATGATCCCTATGGTCGCTCTTTCTTTTCCTGCAGAGACGGACGTGCTGTCCTGAGGACGCTAGCACAAAGGCATGGACGGGGAGACAGCGTGCGACATCGTGCCCCGGCTGCAGCGTGCCACCCGACACTCCCCAAAGCAGATGGAGACACTCTTTAGGGAGCGAGGGAGGGAGAGACAGGAGTGCGTACTTACAAATGAGCAGAGTTTTATGGCTTTATTGCTCCTGATGCACAGGGCTCCGGTTCAGTACAGCTGTAGGGACAGAAGAATGACCTGATAATGATTAACATCCAGCACAGTGTGAGTTCCACACTTAATGATGTCTCTATTTTATTAACATATAAGTGGGAGTCATATCAGCCAAATGTGCTGTTTACAGTCCAACAGACTGAGGGCTTCAGGAAGAACTCAGGGCCACATCCAAATGAAGGTGCTAAGTTAGCGATCAAGGTTATTTAGCTATAGCGTTACTTGTAAAATAAAGATTTGTTATGTAATCATATTTTAATCTAAGGACATTATCTAGTCAGTGCTGTAGTTTACTATCACTCTATAAAATAAAGTTTACAATAAATAACTTATATTTCATATCTAGCACTTAGCTAGTCACTGTAGCTATTTCAACCAGCACATTTACTAGATTTACTACATTTAATGCCTAAATTTATTATAGGCTATATTAGCTAGCCTGGTTGTGAAGTAATACAATAAAATAAAATTAAGTATTAAATAATCCAGGTGTTAAAACATGAGGTGTGTAGAGCTTATGAAGCCGTTTATGTTCAGTCACATATATGACAGCTAGTTATATTTCATACCTAGCTACTTAAAATGGAATAATATTGGCACCATTTCTAGCGTTTCATATGTTAAGTTTCGCACACATCAGCAGTCTGAACTTAATAAGGACTTTTATTCAACCCTATAATATAGAAACATGGTAATTACTGCCAGTCAGACCACTGTGTTATTTAGCTGTTTAGTTTTATATGCTATACCTCAGCTAGATATATAATATTTATTCATTATTTTGTGACGCTTTAAGTTAGCTAGCTTTATATGATTAGCTATGCATGTTGATGTCAATGGCTTGTTTGTAGTCTAGTCATTAGGAATGGGAATCACTAGTACAATATTATTACAAAAATTACTGTAGGTGGTGATTCAATTAAGAATTGTGATTCTATAAATATCACGATTTTATAAATATTCTGATTCGATATTACATTTTCCCCATTTTTGTTACCATTTTAAACATTTAGTTAAATGATTAATTAAAAGTAGCGCATTTCTTATATCTTATAACATTCGTTTTTCTCACTTAAAAACATTTAAACAATACAAACCAAATTAAACTAAAAGAGTTTAACATTTAACTGAGCATGTAGGATTATAAAGAAACAGCAATATTTTACCACCTCAAATGCCCCAAAGTCTCAAAACTCAACGTCAGAGAACACGGGCTTAGCGCCTGCAAGTTTCTAACATGGGCACGCAGGCCCCTAATGCATCTGGTTCTTGACTAATTAGCACTTGCAATGTTTTAAGACTTTATAAGCACATGTAATGAGTGCATTTGAGACTAATTCACTCACCGAATAAAAAAAAAAAGCCAGACTGGAGGCTTTTAATGTGTGCGATTTTGATAATGTAACGGCATAAAACTGCCTTTCTGTTGCACCATTCGGAAACTTGTGCATGAAAACCAGCCAATTCTGTCACTGGCGATCGCTTTCCATTATAAATGTAAAAAAAATAGTTTTTAACGTTTTGATTTTGGAGTCAGTAGCAATATGCGAATCACCACACAAAAGACATATAACACATAAATAATATAAATTTTCCCCCATCTCTACTGTTTCTATTACATATTTAACTAGCATTATTGTTGTTATTATTACCATGCTAGAAGTTAGCTAGCTGTGTACAGTAGGTCACACATGTCATGTGAAGCTAATGCATTGGTATCTTTGCTGTCTGACACTGACTTATTTAATAATTGCGAAGCTAGGGCTAAGCTAATGACTTAGAGTCATTATATCTTGCTGACTGTTTTTAACAGACCTGCCTACTTTGTCTTTATGAAGCTATGAGCTACAATAGCTAGCTCTACATGTTAATGTTACTCCTGATGAGAATTCCTGTTCTGACCGCTAGCTAGCTTAATTAATAGCAGGCTAATGAACGTTAAAGAGTTGCCTATCTTATTTTAATAATGTTTACTTATTATTAATGACAACCTATCAGTGTTACATTGGATTATTTATTTCATAAAGAATTATCTAGGTACATATTTATGTTTAGCTGCAGGGACAGCTCGTAATAGCTAGTTAGCACAGGCTAGTTTTCTAATCTGAATTCTTTTTCAGAATCATTTCAATCTGCGTTTGATAAGCACATGATAAGGCATTACGTATCTAAGCTTGGTCTGCGCACCGGCTGTATTGTTACTTGTTATAAGAAGACATGATTTATTTCCAGCCGCTTTTTAAAAAAAGGCACGGCTCGATCTTCGCCTGGAGAAAGCCTGCTCTCTCAGATCCCACACACTTTCATGTGAGACAGGTTTGATTGACGGAGTGCAGGATGGAGACAGACTGATCTCCTGGAAATGGCTGAAGATTGACAAGAACACAGGCTAATGCAGTCCCTTTACAGGAGCTTAGCGTCAGCAGAAGAAGAAATGAAACTGATTTAGCGTTTGAGGAGCTGCAGGTCTTAACAAGGGCTCGAATCAACTGCTGTAGTGTGCACAACTTAAGTTCTTTAACTTTAACTGTTACAGCTGTGGTCGTCCTTCTGATTTATAACCGGTAAAGGCAACTTTAGCTTTCAATAAAAAAAATATATGCGTAATATTATACTGTAATACAGTGGTAGCTCGGCATACGAACGCCCCGTCACATGAATTTTCGTCTTAAGAACTGAAATTTTACAAGTAGTTTGCGTCGACATACGAAACATTTTTGCCATATAAACAAACGAAAAACGTGTTTGCGTCAGTGGGAAGCCAAGCAAAGCGAGTTCACTTTTTTTTGTGTGTTGTTTTTGCATTTTGTACAAAATTCAGTGAAGACATAGCACCATGGGTCCTAAGAATGTTAGCAAGGATGGTAGCAAGAAGAAAAGGGAGCCACTTTCAGTTTGGTTTTTAAAGCAGCAAAAGGAATCATAAATCATATAATATAAATAACAAAATATAATATATAATGTATCATATACACATTAATTTTCTTTAAAAACTCTAAAACCATTCTATATTAAATTCCTAACTTTATTTCTTTTATAAAAATATTTCCATCATTCCACCATTTATTTACATCACTTAATTTTTATTTTAAATGTCGGTTATGAAAGGGCATCCTGCTCTTTTACAACCTCAAATATAAAACATTGTAGTCTCAAATGACTTTGTTATAGTTAGAACATATGAGTAGCTTTGTGCCTGAAGAGATTTATTGTTGTTATTTATTGTTCCCTGTACTGAGTTTCGAGTGTGTTATGAGTGTGTGTGTGTCAGCGTCACTCCTCTTTGACATCACCAGCTTATTGTTCCTCGCCGACGTGGCTCAACATCTTCCACCAGGATGAGGACCCGACCACGGCTGTCGTCACGGGTGTCATAAAGCAGACAGGAATTCTCATTCAGAAGACGTACACCTCGTATCACACAATCTCATCACCTCGCACATGCACACGGAGCAGGGATAATAACCAGGCGATCGGGATATTTACTGCTCAGTCCAGCTTGTTCTGGCCCTAACTGATGCCGTTTGGAGTCTGGATGAGACCGGGGCGATCAGGCAGGACGCCGTCTGCGCCGTCCTGAATGAGCAGTTAGCACTGACTCCATAAGTGACCCTGATTATAAGCTGGACGTCTGCGTGGCCTCGGGAGGGAGGTTGAGACGGACTGGGGTCTTATTGCCCTGTGCTGATAGGCAGCGTTTCCGAACTGACCCGCGCTTTATTGGCTCATTATTCAGCCTGCGTCTCGCTGGACGAAATAACAGGCCGACCACTAAAGCGCAAAATGGTGGATATTAGCCACGGAGACCGTGTTTTTATTCTCTCAAATGTTTCAACAACCCACTTTAGTGTTAATAATAACTGACTCCTTCTCCTGCCACACTGTCACCCATGTGATCCTGTACACACTGACCATCTCGCCTTTTTCCCACATCTACGTCTCCTGTCATAACTATATAATGCTCATATCCACAGTTCTTATTATTAATATCAACAATCTGATGTACTACTACTACTACTACTACTAATAATAATAAGACAGGAGAAGATGGGTGTTGCTTTCTCCTAATATCTGTAAAGCTGAAAATGCGAAATGTTAAAGTCACATGAACACATACTGTACTGTAATTCTGCTGTATATCCTATTAATAATGTCGAAACCTCTAGAGGTTTCCTTTTATAACACCAGAATGCAGCTGAAAAAAAAAAGTGTAAGTGATGAAACAACAAACAGCTGCTGATGTAGTTAGGACAGTATAGTTTGGGATGGAACCTTAGAGCTACTGGTGTTGCAGTGACAACACTATAAAGCAGCTGATGTTGTAGTAAGGACACTAGAGTTTGGCACAGAGAGTTATAGTGTCTGATGTTGCAGTAAGGAGACTAGAGTTTGGGACAAAGCCTCACAGCGGCCGATGTTATAGTGAGGACAGTAGAATTTAGGACAGAGCCTCACACAGGCTGATGTAGTGAGGACAGTATAATATGGGGAAGAGCCTCAAAGTGTCTGATGCTGTAATAAGAACACTAGAATTTGGGACAAAGTCTCACAGCGGCCGATGTTATAGTGAGGACAGTAGAATTTGGGACAGAGCCTCAAAGCATCTGATGTTGTAGTAAGAACACTATAATTTGGGACAGAGCCTCACAAAGGCTGATGTAGTGAGGACAGTATAATTTGGGACAGAGCCTCACAGAGGCTGATGTAGTGAGGACAATATAATTTGGGACAGAGCCTTACAGTGGCTGATGTTGTAGTGAGGACAGTATAATTTGGGACAGAGCCTTACAGTGGCTGATGTAGTGAGGACAGTATAATTTGGGACAGAGCCTCAAAGCGTCTGATGTTGTAGTAAGGACACTATAATTTGGGACAGAGCCTCACAAAGGCTGATGTAGTGAGGACAGTATAATTTGGGACAGAGCCTCACAGAGGCTGATGTAGTGAGGACAGTATAATTTGGAACAGAGCCTTACAGTGGCTGATGTTGTAGTGAGGACACTATAATTTGGGATAAAAACTCACAGTGGCTGATGTTGTAGTGAGGACAGTATAATTTGGGATAGAGCCTTAAAAGGGCAGATGTTGTAGTGAGGACACTAGAATTTGCGAAAACGCCATACAGTGGGCGATGTTGTAGTGAGGACACTATAATTTTGGACAAAGACGTACTGTGGCTGATGTTGTGGTAGGGACAGTATAATTTGGGACAGAGCCTTACTGTGGCTAATGTTGTAGTGAGGACAGTATAATTTGAGACACAGCCTGCAGGTCAGATGTGGGGAAACCAAATCCTGGTGCGTTGCACTTTTAGAGTTTTGTGTTGAAAATAATTAGGCAGCTTAAAAGCACCATCTGGGTGATGAGTTGCTGGCAAAGCAGCAGGCACCAGATGCCACCTGGAAGTGCCTGTAACACTATGTTGCCTCTTTACACCGACATAAGAAACTGAAAAACACTTTAAAGGGGAGAAACGGGAGCCATTACGCTGAGCTGACTTCATTAGAGAAGCACCAAACGCAACATCAACTACACGACTGTCACTTCCTAACTTCCGCTAATTAACACTTACTTATTAAACGACTGTCCCATTTCAACTGTTTGCATTTTATAGCAAGACAAATGGCACGTCCCAAATCTATCGTTTCTTTTCTATATCGAACTAATAATGAGCGTGTGGTCACATTAATCAGCTTTCCTGTTTAAATATAAAAAGTGCTTTATACTGCTACAAAAAAATCTAAACAATATGTGAGGTGGAGGATAAACTGTAATATGAAGACATTATTTTAATACTTTAATAATTATGGAAGGAGTCTCCAGTGTTAGAGCTTTGTAACAGTCAGTAAGTTATTAACATTTATAACATTAAACGTAAGTATAAATGCCTTAAAACTATAATGTAATTTTATAATAATCTATAATGTAAAATTTTTAATAAATAAAAATTAATTACTTTATTTTTTCTCGGCAAAACGGAAGTTTCTATGTAGACTGAGACCTTACAGGACTAGGACTAAACAGCTGTATGTCCATACATAAAGATTGGACCTTGGAGAGAACATAAAGAGAACATAAAGATTGGACTTTGGGGCGATGGAAAAAGGTCATGTGATCTGATGAGTCTAGGTTGACCCTATTCCAGAGCGATGTATGCGTCAGGGTAAGAAGGGAACTGTACAAGCCTGTGGGGACAGCGGTATGATCTGGGGTTGCTTCAGTCGCTCAGGTTTAGACTTATCAACGTTATGTGGCAATAAAATGAAGTCAGCTGACGACCTGATTGTACTGAATCACCAGGTTATCACATCTATAGGGGTTTTTCTTATTTCAGTACTTAAATTGTTAAAGAGTGTTTTTCTGGGAGCATGAGGAATCATTTTTCATGCATGACCTGGCCTCCTGACATTATTTCCCTTTAAAGTTTAAGGCATGTGCTGTAGACTGGGTCGACTCTCCTGTCATCAATACAAGTTCTCGGCCAAAAAGCAATATAAATCTGCAACAATGCATAATGATGCTGAAACAATGCCTCGGCAAATGTAATTGTAAAAGTTGTAAACGTTATAGGCGATTGAAAAATCTAAAATATTACGGTGTGTGCCTTTTCTTTCTTTTTTTTTTTTTTTTTTTTTTTTTGGCCAAGCAGCGTATATCATTAGCATTGGGATCCCAGATCTTTATTTTAACCTAAAAAGATAATTAACAAAGAGAAAGAAATAAAGCATTACAGAAAGTGTCTTTAGTTGAAAAGAAAGAAAGAAAGAAAGAAAGAGGGGAAAGTGAATGTATGAAAAGACAAATATAGATAAAAAAGAGAGTGAAAAAAGGAGGGATGAAAAATTATATTAGGATAAAAAAGTAAAAAGAGAGAAAGTAAGAAAAAAAAATTAAATAAAAAAGAGAAAGTAAAAATTAGAAATAAAGGAAGAGAATAGCAACAAGGAAGAAAGGCAAAAGAACTTAAAAAGAAAGAAAGCAGGAAATAAATAAATAAATATTTGTATAGCTTTATATAGCATCTGATTTATTAAAAGATGTGTGTGTGTGTGTGTGTGTGTGTGTGTGTGTGTGTTTGTATTAAACGTCTTTCCCTGATCAGTCATGCCAGACACTCCGTATTTCCTGTAATCCTCTTGAGCACTTCCTGTTTAAGCAGCAGGCATGTGTGGAGGCTGGAAGGGTTAAAAGCGCGCCATTGATCGGTGTATTGGATCTCGCGCTCTTACTGCTGTTACTGGATATTAGCTTGAGCCGAGATGGCCCCCGCGATAAGGTTTTTTTTCCCTCCGAGCGGACGCTCCTCTGGGGCAGATACGGTTTCCCGAAGCCCACGTGATGCTGAGCTCAGGAACTTTTTACCTCATGGAGTAAATTCAGGGCCTTATCGAGTTACAGGCCGGCTTGCCTCCAATGGCAGGAATATTTTAGCTGGGTGTCATTGGGCTGGCGCTCTAAAAGCCACAGACGGACATTAGGAGGAATTAAAGTGAGCAGTAAAAGGCGCCTGCTCTTCATTGATAACGCCACTTGGTTCAGTAATCAGGATTATTCCTGTGTGTGTGTGGAAGTGTAAAGGATTAGCACTGAGCGCTGTTTAACACACATGAGGTGTGGAGCGAGACCCAAGTGGTCAGTCTGCTTCTTAAAACATTGGAAAAACAGTTATTAAAAATGATACTGCTATCACAGAGATGATGTTCAGGTGACTTTTGAGCCGAGGGAGCAATTTACTCTTCGTGTATTTCCTTTCAGGATTATTTTGTTCCTGTTATCATTTACTGTCAGCCAAAACATGGTGTCGGTGCTAAAAGCTGCCTCACCTCGGTAAAAAAGCTCATTTTAACACCATGTGAATTATATAACACCATTTTTCTTTTTTTGTAAATATACAAACACATTTATTTTTTTAAGCAGATAAAAGGAAAAACATTTGCTAAACACAATTTCAAGCCCTTTCATGTAGTGTCTGTAACTATTTTGAATACAAATTTTTTTATGATTTTAATTGTCATTTAGATGAAACTTGGTCAATTTAGATTTCACATAAAAAAGTGTATTATTCTAAAATGCAAAGCTGTTAAGATATTGCAACATGAATGTAACATGGTTACAGACACTACAGATTTTTTTGCTTTTTAAACTTTTACCAAAAAACTATTTAGGCAACAGTTTTTACAGGTCATATGCTTCTACAATTTTAGTATTAACAATCATGAAGAAATATGAATAATTTGCCTTTTAAATTATTATTGTAACGATTGAAACGAGACAATATTTTTTGGGCCACATATAAAATCATCTCTCCACAATGGCTGAAGTTAGCAACTTGAGATTTTTAGGGAAACAAGACTGGTCACTTTCAATGTTGCATAAACTTCAGAAGTAGTTTCTTGGGCACACAAATATTCTGTATTATAAATAACATAAACAAAAACAATCAGCACCAGTACTATATTTTGGCCGTCTACATTACAGTGGCTATAAATAGCTGTTCCTCCACCAGGTTGTCGAGAAATACTTTTCTGTGGCACAAAATAAAGCACTGACACTTGAGACTCCTTCCATAAATCTTCCATAAATAATAAAGAAATCATTAAAAAAATCTCTTCACCGTAATGAATTTTTGTTTGTTTAATAGCAGAGTTTATTACTAAGTGTTGATTAATCCCTGACGAACGAACGAGCCGTTACTATGGAAACCATAACAACACGATAATAAATGCATTGATGTAAATCTGTTGGTTCTGAATTGCAGCTGTAACTCCAGTCAGAGCTTCTGTACTAATAAAATGAATCAACAGCTTCCAAGCCATCAGGTTCAAGAATCCAACAGCGCTGTGGTGGAAAATGTTAGAATATGTGACGCGTATTTGTATAACTGTCACTTTAACACACAAGCCAGAGTCTCTGCACTCTCTGTTCCATCACATTAGCAAGACTTTGTATGTGTGTGTGTGTGTGTGTGTGTGTGCAAGAATGAAGCAGGGGAAAAGAGGGAAAATAAAGACAGTAGGAGACCGAAGCGTGACTTTCAGGTCTTTCGGGACTTTCGAATGCGCTAGTGTGCACTTTTCCCCAAGTGGCTGAGAGTCATACACACTGCTGTCACACATTACACACATGCTGCTGTAACTTCACACACACATGCACGCCAACACCCACACCCAAACCCACACGCCCACACATGCACATTCTACCTAATAAAGAAGGTAATAATAAAAATAAATAAATTAATCAATAATAATAATAATAATAATAATAATAATAATCTGTTTCCTAGTTTATTTCTAATAAATATGAATAATTTTTTAAAACAACACTTCATAAGTCTTCATTCATAAATCTTTACATGATTTATTTGCTAATTATGACTATAGTGTTCACACTTTATTATATTTTATATACTTTATTATACTGAATAAAAAATCTAATGGATAAATATAAAAAAAAAGATAATAGATATATAAACAAATAAATAAATATTTAAAACATATAATACATTTTAAAGTGTAAATATAATTGATGATAAGAATTTTATTAATAAAAAGTTAATATAAATGATAGTTTAGAGAATATCATTTACAGGTAACATTTATGCATTAAAATATAGCAAAATTACATTATAATTAAGGCAATATTCAAAAAAATATATAATATCATAAATATTTGAATAGAATAACTCTACAGTGATAATATTACACACGCAACATTGGGCCAAGTTAGTCTAATTAATTCTGCACTTAGTTAATTTTTTATGTTTTACTTTTATGTTGTTGTTTGCCATTATTATAAACGATTATTTAAATTATTTTAATTTAAAACAGGATACAGTCAAAAGTAATTCAGAGTAAAGTACACAAAAATAAATGAATACTTTAATTCTTTTATAGCTAATTAAAATTAGAAATAGATTTCTTAAAATATATTCATAACTCCTGACAAGTGAAGGCTAAATTTATTATTATGAAGGATTGACTTTAATGTGTAATGTTTACGAAAAATCAGTTGCATTCATTGTTTTAATTATTATTTTTTAATTGTGAAATAAATAAAAAATAATTAATCATTTGCCAAACTTTTCTTTTTAGGCAGACAACTTAGAAAACACTATTCTAGTCATTATTTGTAAATAACATAAATAAAAAAAAAAGATTTCCTTCATTCTATTGTTATCTTTATGAAAATAAACATTAAAACCTTATTGTGCCGTCACAGTGCTCGCAACGCTGACACTAACACTACAGAATGGAGTTGCTGCGGGACAGACGTTTATCCCTGATGCAGCATCCTGCTGCAGTGTCTTAGAGCTCGGCCCAGGCCGTGTAGACATTTCCTCAATAAAAAAAAATTCCTCCAGCATTAATATTCACTGCATAAAAACTTAAACTAAATAAATACACTGACACCAGCGCCCCAAAGCTCCCACCCACTTACCCTCCTGACAGCAGGTGAGTGTGTGTACGAGTGTGTGTATGTGCGTGTAAGTGTGTGTATGTGTGTGTGTGCAGGTGGGAGTGGAAAAGAGGAACTGAGACGCCTCTAAACATCACATTTACAAACATTTTCTAATGAACTCTTTTGCTCGGCATCCTGCGGTGTTAAGTGTAAATATGGTCGTTAGAGGAGCAGGAGTCCTGGTCTTACCTTGGGTCGGGGTGAGGTCAGGGTCAGGCGAGAGCAGGAAGCGCGGCAGGCCGTGGAGGGACGGAGAGACGGGTGGAACGAGGCGCTCCATGGCCAGGACGAGTGGAGAGAGACGGAGGCGATGAGGCAGCGATGCTCGCTCTGCCTCTCCCTCGGTGAAAGCCGTCCCCGAGACTGAAAGGGTAATGGGATCCCGGCTCCTGAGATTTTAGCTTTCTTAATCATGGTCATAATTAATTCAAGAACATTGATAATTTCATTACATTCTCTTTTTTTTGCCTTATCAATAAATGATGTGCCTGCACTTTTGGTCTTGTGTACGAGAGACGGAGAGGAAGGGAGAGAGGGAGAAGGAGAGAGGATGAGGGCAGTAATACGCTACTAAGAGCAACGGGAGATGAACACGATACAAACAGAAATGTGGTAATTATAATCTTTGACCAGGACACCGACAGAAGCATATGAAGTCAAGTGGCTACAAATAATTAATAAGGCCTTATGTCACGTGTGTGGGTGAGAGGAATACAGAGAGAGAGAGAGAGAGAGAGAGAGAGAGAGAGGGATGTCCTGCACTGAACAACAGTGGCATAATAAAAAATTCAAAAGTATTGAAGCAGTTTGTGGGAGTGCTCTAAGTGACTTACGCTTCAGTCCATACACACAAACACCGCTAATGTCCTCAGTTCAGATTCCTATAGAGTGCACGCATTATTATTATTATTAGTAGTAGTAGTAGTAGTATTGTTAGGATTATTAATATGATGTTACAAGTTGAAGATGCTGTCAGCTTTTTACCTCAAAGAATCACAATACACATATAATCACTTTAATTCCTGAATGTTGAAATTATTTTCACTTTCTTCAAACAATTTGTGTAACATGGAAAAATTCATCCAGAGTAAATGTGGTAAAAATCAAGGTTTCCCAAACATTTCCAATCGTTTCTGCAATGGCTCATTATAATATTTTATATAGAAATATGGGTGACGCTGCGTTAATAAGACCGAGAAACGAGCAAACGATGACAGAAAAGACGTTAAAGTGGCACCAAACACTTTAAAATCAAAGTTCATTAAGCATTTTCAAAGATAATCTAATTTCTAAGCACTTTTTTATGAATTTGCATGAATACATTTTCAGCACAATGTGTTTGCTTTTGTGCAAATTCAACATTGTCAATGCATACAACAAAGCATGTAACTTTTATATGTCTGTACTGTATTTGTATCATACTTTTACAATTGCAAAAAGCATTTTATGTTTTTTACTTTGTGTACCACATAAAGAAAAAAATTTCATAGAGAGTCAATAAAATTGAAGATAAGATGAAATCCTTAAATATTAGTCTCAGTTGAGGAAAGGGAGCAAAAGTAAAAGCAACCAAGCAAACAAGCAAACAAACAAACAAACAAACAAACATGAATAAAAGTTTATTTTAATGTGTGTTACTACTGTAGGGTTTAAGTTAATATTTATCCAGATTACAGTTTAGATCATTTCTTGCTATATCTAATCTACTGTTTCCCAAATGGTGGCCCAGAGGGTCTGGGATTTCATACTTGTGTTATAATGGGGTAAATCAAAATCATCATCCTCATCATCATCATCACAGGGTTTTTTTTTCTAAGTGATTAATTAATTGGACACTTGAATAAGTTTAATCCAAACCTCAATCAAAAAACTAATGTTGCCTCGAAAAGTTCAGGAATAAAAAACTCAGAGGCCCCAAAACAAGCAACCATAATATAACTGGACACATTTAATGATAAATCCAATATTGAAAATTGTCAGTTTATAAAGAGGACCCTGGACCAGAAGAACGCGTATTTTATGAGTCTGGTACTCACTGAGTGAGATTACACATAACTGAGCGTAGACCTGAGTAATAATACAGTATGTGACCTGCCATATCAAATCCTTTCCTTGTTATTTAACAGCGGTGAGATAACATTCTTGGGACCCATGATCCTATGTCTTTATTAAATCTTGCACAAAATGCAAAAAAAAAAGCAAAAAAAAAAAAAAGTGAACTTGCATTGTTTGGCTTTCCACTTAAGCAAAGAAGTTTTGAGGGACTCACGGGTGTACGCGCAACTTATCCAGTATTCGCTTTGGCTCGGTTCGGTCGCTCGTATGCAAATGCTAATTTCTTGCAAAAATTCTTCAATTCTTAAAGTGTAAATTCTTGAGGCGGGTCGTTCGTATGCCGAGGTTCCACTGTATAAGTATTAAGATGAAGAAGAAGAAGAAGCTGTTTATTTTTTTTTATGCCTGAAAGATCTCGACTCTAGTTTAAATTCATTTGTTTGTTTAAATTCATTACATTCTGTTCTGTTTCCTCTTAAAGAATGACAGTGTACAGACACCTAGTCTGAAGCTTTCTGCAGCTTTTTCTTTTTTATATGGAAAATAATAATAATAATAATAATAATAATAATGTTTATATTTGTATTTGCTTTTGGTTGTATAATCGGTTTTATTCAAATAGTCTATTCATATTTGGCTAAATTTCTACGATCAAACTCCGTCAAAGTGTCCCAGTCCATAATGTATTTAGATAATTAGAGAAATCACACTGACACAAAGGAAATGAAGGCGGTCGAGAGGAAGTATTGAGTACAGTAATGTGACGGATGAGCCTGAGCTGCTTTATTGGTCAGTGACTGATAATCCTCAGTGGGAGAGCTAATCTGATAACAAGACTGAATGAAATATCTCACTTAGGACTCCCCTCTCTCTCTCTCTCTCTCTCTCTCTCTCTGTTACACACATACACACACAGACACACACTTACACAAAGGTGAATTGGAGGAGAATCGTGTTGGTTAGATGCTGCAGTGTTATTATCAGTTGTTCCTGGATATTTGTGAAAAATATACCGGTCAGCCATAACAATAAAACCATTGGCATTAAAACCACCTAGGTTTTGGGTTCCCATGTGGCACTGGGTGGCTTTAGTTCCTCAGGACGTGACTTCACAAGACCTCTGTGGGTGTGGTGTGGTGTCTGGCACCAGGACATTAGTGACGGATCTCTTGCTTAGTGTGCAGTTCCGTGGATCTGACTTGTTTGCCTTGATAATCCCATGGGTGCTCAGATGGGCATCTGGGGGAATTTGAAGCACTGGGTGGTACACTGGGAGTTCTGGGAGTTCCGATGCTTTTGTTCCACATGGTCATGGGTGAGCCTTGGGTACCTGTGATCCTGTCAGCAGTTTACTGTTGGTGATCAATGTTATTCACTTTGTCTGGCAGATCAGTGTATAACTGGTCTATCATAGAAACATTTATTTAATTTTAAACATGCAGTAGTCCTATGACCCGTAGAAGAAACATCTCCGAATATCATCACCGACACCATTTCTGCAAAAGTCATACTGTAGTTTTGTAAAAAAAAAAAAAAAAAAAAAAAAACTAGTTCTCATGTCAAATGACACGAAATAGTTAATCAGCAAAGATACTGCGTTAGTGCAGCTATAATTACTTAAAATAATATTAAAACAAACAAAATATAAGATAATTGAACTTATTTTGGTCAAATGTTACTAAAAGTTTTGAAATTTGTTCAAACTGCTTTGTGAAAATAGCTATAAATAAAATAAAATAGCATTTAATTCAATTAATTGAATTAACAATAGAATTTACATTTACAGCTCCATAAATTAAAATTAAAATTTTATTTGTCACATACACAGTCATACACAGTACGAAATGTAGTGAAATGCTTATACGACTACCATTGACCCTAAAAGAGAATTAAAGTTTACAAATAAGAAATAAATATGATTAAAAGAAATACGATAGAAATTAAATAGAAAAATTAAATTAAACTAGGAAAAATAGAACTAAAAATAAAAATAGAAATATGATGTACATAAAAATAGAAATATACTGTACAAATTGAAATATACTGTACTGGGTGTGCAAATATGCAAAGAACAAAGTGTCTTTGTGCAATGGTCCAGGATGTAAACGTAAACATGTAGTGTAGATATGAAGGACGGTGTGCAAAGTTATTAAAGTGTCTTTGTGCACTGGTCCAGGATGTAAACGTAAACATGTAGTGTAGATATGAAGGACGGTGTGCGTGTAATTGTCCAAAGTGTCCATGGATGTAAAAAGATTGATAGATTTGATCAATTATGAAAAGATTGTGTTAGTTCTTTAGGGATAAGGGATCCCTATAAGGGATAAGTTTACTTAAAATTCTTGAAAAAATCAGAAACTGACAAGAAACAAACACTGATTTTATTATTTATTTTATTTATTATTCTGTCGGTGTGTATTGTACAACATTCACATGAAAAATCTCTTAATCATGTTAAAATAATAAACTGCTTGCAATCATGCTGTACACGCTTTTTAATGAATTCATAATAATTTAAAATGTATTCTCAAAGAAGCATTATATAATATAATATAATATAATATAATATAATATAATATAATATAATATAATATAATATAATATAATATATAACTCAAGTCTGAAGTTGTTTTAGCTCTCAGTAACTCGGTCTCTTGGTTCTGTCTATGTGGAGTTTATCTTGGGTGGTGATTGGTTGGAAGTTTAAGGTGTATAAAATCAAGCTTATTTCTAAGTTTTGTTGATTTTTTTAAGAAGAAAAAATCCCTAATTATATATTTTTAGTCTGATTGTGAATAGGAGGTGAGTGTGTGAGTGTGTGAGTGTGTATGCCGGATGGTGTGTGGTGTTAGAGTCTTAGATAGAGGTGTGGCAGCAGACAGAGGAGAGGAGGAGAGACTGTGTGTGCGTGTGTGTGAGTGTGTGTGTGTGGAACAGATTGGCGTTGTGCTGTAACGGAGCTCCACCCAGCTGTGCTACAGGAGGAAGAGAGCGGAAGAAGCATAGCATTTCCATAATAATCCACCCTGCATGCTCCCAAGGGCCCCCTGACTCCGTGTGTGTGTGTGTGTGTGTGTGTGCATGCATGCATGTGTGTGTGTGTGTATAGTCACTCAGAGGTTGAGAGGGGACGCAGCTGCTCTGTAAAGGAGCATGGAGAGAACAGGACATCGCTGCAGGCCACGCAATAAAGAATATACATTATACAGAGAGAGAGAGAGAGAGAGAGATGGAAAGGAATAGAGAGAGAGAGACAGCAAGGCTGTAAAAGACAGAGGACAGAAATATATGAACAGAATGAAGGAGAGGAAAAAAGAAATCTAGATACAGGAAGAAGAGAGAGAGAGAAAGAAAGAATGGCAGGGAGACTGTGTGAGAGAGATGGAGATGGGAAGAATGAGACAAGAATGAGACCAAAAGCAAGAGAAAGAAAGAAAGAAAGAAAAAAAAAGGTAGGCAAGAACAGGCGAAAAAATAGAGACAGTAAGAGCGAGCGAGAGAGAGAGAGAGACTAAGAAAGACAGTGAGACAGACATGAGGGTTAAGACAAGAAAGAAGAGATATTTTATGAGCCAGACAGCAGACAAAACAATAGTGAGAGAAGGAGAAAGAAATAAAGAAAGAGAATGAGAGACAGACTGAAAGAGAGAGCGAGAGAGAGAGAGAGAGAGAGAGAGAGAGAGAGATCAGTGCTTTGGAAAGGTGTTTCTTGTGTTTCTCTGCTACAGAAATGAGAGGAGTGTGTAAATGTGTGTAAGTGTGTGTAAATGTGTGTAAGTGTGTGTAAATGTGTGTAACTGCACCACACTGGTATCGGCCCTGTTTCAAATACATCCTCTTCAGCACCAAAGACCGAGTGCACTGCAGTGAAGTGCCCTTATTTCTTCAGAGGTTAAAATGCACCGTCTCCCTCAGCTCGTCTCCGTTATTCAACAGTCCAGTATTAAACACAGATTCATACTGGGAACGAGGAAACCTGGGACACTAAAATCTAGAGCTAAGGAGACATTTGTAAAATAGAGACATCTAGTAAACTAGGGAAGAATAGCACAAGTAGAAAGAATAAATCTAGGGAACAAGACAACTAATACACTGGATACGGTAGGAATGAGGAAGGAATCTTGAAAGGAAACTTTGGGAAAATTTTGTAAAGGAAAAAAGAAGTAGACACTGTGGGGACAATCGATCTAGGGACGCCAAAAACAAGGGGATTGTTCTAAGAAAACCAAATAATAATGAAGCTTTAAAGAATCAGGATTATTAGGCATCAGGAGAAAATAAATAGAGAATAGGGAGGTCAAGCCAGAGGGAACACTTGAAATCAGGAAACAAGAAACACTTGAAATTAGGACCAACCTGTAACCTAAGGAACAAGGCATTGTGGGAAACGGGAACACTCCTGCCCTAGAAACATGCACGTTGTTTATGGGGTTAGTGCATAGTGAAAACTTTAAGATAAATTGGACAGAGGTCTAAGGTGAGCATCCTAAGATCCTGTCTCCATGGCGATCCCTGTCGGGCGCATCCCTAATCAATAGGTCCCACCTGCAGGAAGCGGAGTGAAATGTCTCAGTCGCACCGAGAGTTCAGCCTCGGCATGCCAGGGCTCAGCTACAACACACATCTGTGTATGTGTGTGTGTGTGTGGAGGACAGTGGGAGGGAAGGAAGGGGGCATGGCTAATTAATGTAAGCATTTGTCAGTGATTAAGCTCCGAGACGAAAAGGTCAGGCGAGCAGCAGAGTTCGGCTCCGTCCCAATCCCCTGCTCTAAGGCAGTCTAAACCTTTCCAGCCGAAATGGTAAAGATGCCATTCCGACACTCGGGTCACGCGACCCGCCACCTTCCATTACGCGGCTGAGGCGGCTCTGCCGATCCTTGTCATTTAGGAGATGATAAATAAGAGCGGCGGGCGAGATCGATAAGCGACGGCGTTCCAACCAGCTGTGATTAATTGACTGTCACCAATTAATGAGTGAACGATTACAAAGCAGCGTGTGAGGCTTGGTGTGTGTGTGTGTGTGTGTGTGTGTGGGGGGGGGGGGGGGGGGGGGGTTAGATATGAGCATGAGCTTCAGAAAAATGCAGAATATTCCAACAGTGCGCTTTGTTTTTGTACAAATAATGACTTTTTTCATTAATTACTAAATTACTAAATTAATTAATACAGTAATTAACAATTAACAATCGTCTACATTAAAGGGTAAAACGTTTCCTTCGCATTGATGAAGGTAACGATCAGCGGTAAGCCCATGATGATGTGTGTCTCCAAGAAAAATAACATCCTCTGAGCCAATAAGGGCGGAGCTTAAGTAGAATCCATTTAACCAATCGCAAACGTGTGTGAAAATATCCATAGCGGTTGTTTTTGGTTCTTTTCATATAGAGCATTCATATAGACCTGAGCATTTCTTTAATGAGGGTACAGAGTCTAATCGTGGAGGACAGAGGTCTCAGCAGCATGTTGGGGTTAGAAATCCCATCCAGCCGTTTATTATCCCACACTGGTTATACGCGTTAAGTGTTGGAGTCGACACGTGACACGGGGTTTGCTAATATTAGCCTGCAGTTGATAGACTTCTGCCTCTGAACATTTTCCAACCTGTACCTCTGAGCACGTGGTGAGAATAGTAATAAAGATAAACACCAGGGGTCCCTTTCACCACACTGCGGCCTCAGGCATGACCGATACAGCCGGGTTAATAACACTGGGCCTGGTTAAAGCGTTAATTGAGACCGATAAGGTGAGGCTGTCTGATTAGTTATAACGGTTATAATGGATAACAGTAACGCTATGTGACTCGAACCTGAGCTGCCTCGCTTATTGGAGAGCAAAAACACTGACTCAATGAATCCTCTTCCCCTCACTTGATCTGGCTCACTCGGATCAAACAACAGCATACTAACTCATGTGACGATCAATGTTGTGACACTTAAAAAGAAAATTTTACGCAGCACAGACTGACATTGACCACAGACGTCCATTAGCATCTCAGGCCTGAATTACACTGACGCAAGTAAAGACATTGTTCTCATCTGTACTTGTCATATTTTTCGTCAATATTAAGTTTAAGGCTTGTGTGGATTGTTATGCGTACCTAAAAAATGCATAATAAAATTTTTTTATAATTTTAATAAATAAATAAATACAAAAAATAAAAGAAAAATAATAACTTGTCCTACTTGTATAGATGGTTGTGTATATTTAACATAATAACATTCTTTAATTAGAAAACAGTGTGGTAAAGTCCTGTGTGATTAAAAAATAATGACAAAAAAGTGTTTGTTGCCTAAATTCTGCCATTTTAAATGGGATAAACCACATGAATTAAAATAAAATTGTTGATATTTAGACTATTTTTGATTTCATTTAAGTTCATATAATTTATTTTCAATTTTTTTCATTCTATACCGCTTGTTCTGTCCCACGCTACATACCCACACTGCTAACCCAGGAGACTGCAGGCACGAGGCACGATACACCCTGGACAGGGTGCAAATTCATCGCAGGGCACACATGCACACACACACACACACACACACACACACACACACACACACACACACATACACACACACATGCTCATTCATGCACTACAGGAAATTTGGGAACGCCAATCAGCCTAACCTGCATGTCTTTGGTTTATGAGAAAAAAGCAGAGTACCTGGAGGAAACTCAGCAAGCACAGGGAGAACATGCAAACTCCACACTTACAGACTTGAGGTGGGAATCGAATCCTGGAGGTACAAGGCGACAGTGCTAACCACTATGGCACTGTGCTGCTTCTTAAAAAATATTTAAATTTGTTCTGTTCAGCCTTTATTTGTCATATATAAATTACTGCACAATGAAATTCTTTATTCTTCGAACATCCCAGCTTTTTCTTGGAAGGCAGGGGTCAGAGTGCAGGGTCAGTCGTTTTTACAGCAGCCCTTTAGCAGGTTAAGGGCCTTGATCAAGGGGCCAACAGCGGCAACCTAGCGGAGCTGGGGTTTGAAACGCCAACCTCCCGATCAGCAACTCAGAGCATTAACACACTAAACCACAACTGCCCTACAGTATATTGCCTAAATAATATGACTTATCCTTTCTTGTTTTAACAAATAATTACTTTTTTTCTCTATTGTACCCAAAACAGTAGTTCAGATTTTATTTCAATTGTCAGCAACTATACTATTTTTTAATACTATTTTAGTTTAAAGAAACTCACAACAAACAAGAAAAAGAATAAGAATAATATATATATATATATATATACACACACATACATACGCGCATACACACACACAAAGAGATTTAATAGAATATTAAGAAAGCCGAAGGTCATGGCATTTAGGCAGCACTGGCCTGCAGCTACACACTCTAAAATCTACACACAATATTTTAATAGCGAGCCAGCGACGGTGTGTTGAAATGAAACACTTGCATTAAATGACACTAATGTAGTCCCAGCATTGCTGC
This sequence comes from Clarias gariepinus, assembly GCF_024256425.1. Classification (NCBI taxonomy): domain Eukaryota; kingdom Metazoa; phylum Chordata; class Actinopteri; order Siluriformes; family Clariidae; genus Clarias; species Clarias gariepinus. The sequence goes on from NC_071105.1 coordinate 6,112,252, forward strand.
AATCAATGTACAACACTGTTTTCTCAACGGTTCAATGCTAATCGTGTTAGCTCACGATGCCTCGGAGACTGTCTGCCATTAAACTATAAGACAATAAAGCAACACGCATATTCTGCCCTGATATTTGACAATGAGTTATGAGGCATCGTCAGCCGAGCATGTCCAAAAGCATCCTATGGAAAATCTTCCCTGTCCCTTACTTACAGAATTAATAATATACTAAAAACAAAGGCAGACAGGCTCCCGCCTAGCTAAGTAACATTAGCAAAATTAAATAACAGTTGCTAGCTAGCTGGTTCGCTAATAAAGACTTAAATAGATAGTGGATCTCAGAAGGCATGGGGAAAATGTATGCAACATTTTTGGCAGTCAAAATTTGACTAAATTGTAAAATGCTAGTTTATATACGTTCCCTGTAAAACTGATAACTGATGCTTATTCAGGTCAGGGAAACCCAAATCTAAAAGTTACACTGGCAAGAAAAAGTATGTGAACCTTTTGGAATTTTATGGGTTTCTGCATTAATTTGTCATAAAATCTTATGATCACTAATTGTGATCTTCAACATACAACATACAAAAATGGCAGTGGAAAAAGTAAGTGAACCCTTGAGTTAATGGCCTCAAAGCTAATTGTTAGCATACCCAGAGTCTTGTTAAGGAAATGAGTTTGAAGGTGTGGACTAGAGCCATTTTGACTGATTATAAACCACTCAAACATCTTGAATTTCCTTCACACAAAAGAAGAAGAAAATGAAAAAGAGCTTTCAGAGGATCTATGATTATAATTGTTAATTAAAATAAAGCTGGAAAGGAAGTTACAAAGTGATTTCAAAGACTTCAAAGAAATTCACCAGTCCACAGTCAGGCAAACGGAAAAACTTTGGGACTGTGGCTACTCGACCAATAAGTGTGCACCCGGTCAAAATGACCCGAACAGCACAACAAAGACTCATCACTGAGTTAAAGAAACAACCGCATCATTGGAACACAGCCGTTTTGGAAAAAAAATGTTTTGTGCACTGATGAAACTAAGATTGAATATTTGAATATAAGAACACATTACACAGCATTACATCTGGCATAAAAAGGGCACTGCATATCATCATGAAAACATTATTCCAACCGTAAAAAGTATGGTGGAGGGAAAAGTATGATTTTGGCCTGCTTTGCTGCATCAGGGCGTGGCTAGCTTTTAGTCATTTAGGGGAAAGAGAAGAATTCCCAGGCTTATCAAAAGATTCTTCCTGATAATATGAGAATGTCTGTACATCAGGTGAAACTTTGTTGGGTAATGCAACAGTACAATGACCCAAAGCACCACAGCAAGCGGCCAAGACATTCTATGGAATGACTTGAAGAGAGTCTTACACAGGACGCACAAAGACTATGACAGAGCTAAAGTGGTTCTGCCAGGAAGAATTGGCTAAAATTCCTCTTGATAGATGAGGCTGAGGGTATTGCTGCCAATGCATGGTCAACCAGTTAATAAGTTCAAGGGTTCACTTACTTTTGCCACTACCATTTTGAATGTTGAATGAATGTGTTCAATAAAGATCGAAATCTCTTCATGTGTTACTATTTATTTGTCAGTACCCTTGACTTGGATGAAGATCAGATCGCACTTTATAAAAAATTAATAAAAAAAAAAAACATGAACTTCCAAAAGGTTCACATGCTTTCTCTTGCCACTATACATTTCGAAACACATACTGTACCATTTGCTTAAATAAGCATAAACTCAACAATATTCTAAAACTAGGTTAACTATGCAGCTATGTAAGCTGTAAAGATTTATTTTAAAAGTTAGCTAGCTATTTACAGCTACAGACTGGGGGTGTTGTACAAGTTAAAATCATATACCATGTTGTATATGAGTTTAAGGTGAATTGCATTGGATGGTTTCAGGAGCATACCATCAGCCTCCAAACTTTGATAATTTTGTTAACTAACCTCAGCGCTGTGGCCTTGCACGTTGAGGGTTTGAATCTTACCTTCAGTTCTGTGTGTGGAGTTCTCCAGCATGTTCTTCAGTGCTTGATAGATTTCCTCCCAAGGTCCAAAGATATGGAGATTGGATTAGAATGCCTGTACCCAATAGATTGTCCCACCATCCAGGGTGTACCACGCAGTCTCACTAGTCTCTGGTGTCTGAGTGGGGAGTGGTTGTTCTGCATGTTTTCCCCAGGCTAAGTGGGTTTCCTCCCACAGTGCAAAGACATGCAAGCTAATTGGCAGTATTTGAGTGTGTGTGCCCTGCAATGGACTGGCACCACGCCCAGGGTGCAGCCTCCTTAGTGCCCAGAGTCCCCTGGGACAGGCTCCGGCCTTCAGACGACTCTGTACATGATAAGCGATATAGAGAGCGATAAAGCGATAATGAGAGGGATAGAGAGAGAGGCAATGGCTTGGCGTGGTGTCAGAACAGTACAGGGGATGAGGGAATAACTCCCAGCTGACTGCCTGTAATGTGCAAGTGGTGTTTATGAATGATTGCGTTGCATGTACAGACAGATTCCCACAGACAGATGCGTCTCTGCAAGGTCTTGTCAGTGTTCCTGAGTGCGCCACCAATGCTACACTGCAACACTTGTAATGATTTAGCAGTTACTGAAAGTAAGTGAAGGCAGCATGGTGGCTTAGTGGTTAGCACTGTCGCCTTGCACTTCCATGGTCCAGGTTCGATTCCTGCCTCTCTATGCAAGGAGCTTATACTAATTGCTTTTTCCAAATTGCCCATAGTGAGTGTGTATATGTGTGTCCTCTGATATTCCAGAGTGTACCCTGCCTCGTACCCTACAGTAAGTCTCCTAAGATTGGGGCTTCAGGCCTCCCATGACCATGCATATAGGATTAAGTGGTATAGATGATAAGTGAGTGAGTGAAAGTACTGTGGTCCAGTAGTACGGTTGCCAACTGTCCCATAAAATACAGAATCATCCCATGCTTGGAAACATAAAAAAACTGTTCTCTATTTTAGCTATATGGCATGCAATTTGTTTCATATTTTAAGAATAAGTTTAGTGCAATCTGTGGGAGAGAAATATTACAAGTTAGTCTACTAGGACAGGGTGAATTGTATGATAGACGCAAACAATCAGTGGATAGAAGGTAAACCCTCCTATCCCTCACCCTGTTCGTCATGTCCTCTACCAATACAGAAAAGAGAGAATGCACGTCTCATTGGCTGTTACTCATGACCCATTGAGCTTAGGAAATTATAAAATAAAAGTTCAGGATGATTTTAACATTTGCGTGCTTGGTTTCCTATTGCTCATTTGCACGTTGCATTTTTCATGTCATCGTATTGGTTAATTAACCTTGTCAGTGCCCTAGTTGTATAGTTTGTGAGCAAGGCAGGGGACTGGGAAGGTCTCAGGGCTAAGTGGACATCACCTCAGTTCTCCCGGTGGAAGTCCAACTACATGGGGGGAGGTGTGGAAGGAAAAAAAAAGCACACATCTGTACAGCAATGCATTTAGTGAATTATGTTAAATATAAAAATTTTCACATATAATAGTACAATATTAATAATAGTATAATAGTTAGAATAGAATGATAAAATAATATACAAGTGGCGTCAAACTGTGTGAAACCCCAGTCCCATTCTCCCTTTGTCCCCGTCCCTTATTTCTCTTATAGGGAGTTTGGAACCCTATACCCTGGAGCCCTGCCCTATTCCTGTCTCTTTAAGAGATTTAAGACGTTTCGGTCAATAAAATGTTCTTTGAGCAGAGGTCCGAATTTTATATCTGCGTTATATTCAGATCTCTATATATTAAGTCATTGTGAGTGTATAAAATATACAGTAAGCAATTTTAAATTTGAATAGAATTTTAGTAACATTTATTGTCAATTTTTAGTAACTACATTTAACATATGGACAGTTCAAACTTTTATGGTCTTGTATATTTTCTTGTATTCACTTGTAATAAAAACAACAACAACAACAACAACCATTTTTATGTATGTGTGTCTGTCCAGACAGAATTTGTTGTTGCATTACACAAAACTGGCTGGACGAGATTAAATGAAATTTAAATGTTTCTGAACAGAAACTGGTAAAATAACAGCTGAAATTACAGCGCTGAAGTGGAATAAGTGAATTTTAACACTTTAAACTATTTATACAAACTCTTTAACCGTCAACAACGGGTACTGAAGAGTCAGAAAAATGGCGGATCAACCCCACAAGCCCTAGTTAACGTACCAACTTAGTGCGCATGCGCATCATTTCTTTCCAGTACGCCGTTTCGCGAATCCCTTCTCGCCTCGTTTGGTCCTCCTGGCTCGCCGTAGACGTAGCGGTTGAGCCGTTGAAGAAGGAGTTTTGTTTTGTTTTGTTTTGTTTGTATCAGGGTGATTTTAATGCTCTGTAATAGCTTCAGAAATGTCTCAAAACGTCCAGAATGTCACTCTTTCTCTGACATTACCCATATCGTGTCAGATCTGCCTCGGAAAGGTAACGTTTATTCAACCAGAACTCGTTAACTATAATTAAAACTCATGCTCGCGCACAAGCCGGTTGTATTCAAAGAAAATAAACGTATGTAAAACTTGTGTGTTTTACCGGGTGAACTTAAATTGGTTTGGTGCAAATTATTTGTGTTAAAAATGTAAAAATATTCCTGTTCAGTATTACACATAATTAATTCGCATAACGAATATAAGTGCCTGTTTTTTTGTGTGAATCATGTGTATTCCCGTATTTAATAAAATGTTTATGTGAAAATATATAATTAACTTATCAACGTTCTAACTTTTGAATGAACACCCTGCTTTGAAACTGCCAAACCCATTGCGCATGCGCACTCCACTCTTCATTATTCCTTCTTGATAAACTGTATTTTAATGCAGACATTTACTGATAAAGACACACACACTCATCTAATAGACAAAATAGCACAAAACACCCACCTGATGATGCCGCAATAGTCTTCTGTCACAATTTGGGTCACAAACGTATTAATAAGATTAATTTATGGTGTTAATTTGTTGTCGTAGCTAAATTAATAAATTTATGTTGTCACTGACGCGTAAAGGGTTTGTAGAAATAACTAAAAGGCTAAAGCTAAAAACAATCTGATCAGCTTTAATGTAATCAGTGATGTTATTATTTCAGGTTAAAGCTCACGTGCCTGTTCTTCTGTACACCACGTATGTTTTGAATTTAAAAAAAAAGTGCTTTAAGGGTCAAAGTTCAGAAGAGTAAGCGATCATGATGTCAGCAGGAACTTAGTGGTATTTTTCCATAAACTATTTAGTTCACCTTTATATTTAAAATGTTTTATTAAAGTTACACCTTTGAGTCTTCCTGTGACGTAAAGTCATAGCCCTGTATTAAAAGTCAACGATACTTGTTTTTCATTCCAAATGAAATCCATTAGAGTCACTGTTTGCTTAAAAGAGTATGGAAATATTTATTTTTACTCAGGCAGAAAGTTACATTTGCCTTATGTCCCGGACCATGTCCTCTGTCCCCTCTAAGCCTTCATCTTACTAACCTTTTTGTCTTGTCCCGTGCGCTCAGGTCCGTAAGCCGACGATCTGCTGTAATCACCACGTGTTCTGCGCAGCCTGCATCGAGCTTTGGCTTCAGAAGTGCAGTCAGTGTCCCACCTGCAGAGTTCCCATCACACCTGAAAACCCCTGCCGAGAAATTATTGGTAAGAATTATAGGAGTCTGGATTGATCTACAGATGCTCTGTGTTTATTCAATTGTTAATGAGTGTTGGATTTCAGGACTAAACATTATGAATGAGAATTTTATGAAGCAAAGAAGAAATATAAGCCAAGTAAATTCAACGATTTAACCTTTGGCACATTAGCTGGGAATATACCATAATATTTATTTGGAACAGGTCGAACCTAAACTAGTTGCACTCTGTTAGAGGTGCCTATTTAAAATTACATACACTAGTAGTGAAAAGATGTTTGATTATAAAGAAAAACAGAACAAGAAAGTTCTGAGAGTGAAAACTTATTTTATTTCTCTATATAATGACCTACACTAATGCACTTATCACAGTGTTTCATTAGTGCTTGGATACCATCAAGGTAGAAAGTTTTCACACTGGCCAACCAGGAACTCCTTTAATGACTTTTTCAAACATGTGGAAAGGGCTTGGAGTGAGGTCAGGACTGCATAGATGATGCGGCAATAACTTCCAGCCAAGTTCCTGTAATGTGCAAGTGGTGTTGGTGAATGAGTGTGTGTACAGTTCCCACAGACAGACGCGTCTCTTCGTTGGAAGCAAGTTTACTGTGAATACTTAAGGATCAGGCGTCCCGTTTGCTGAATGTTTAGAGACCTCCAGCCATCTTAAAAATGTTTGCACTATTCAAATTTAAAAGCGAATGTCAAATGGTTTTATACCTTCATTCACCAGATTTTTCATTCTGGTTCAGTTCTGGTTTGAGTTATAATAATAGAATTGCCAACTATACATCCATGCAGTTCCACACCATCCACTTTAAGAACCATTGAGGTGTGTCCTTACTGAGAGATCTCACCATGTAACACTTTTCTTATTTCCTTATTCTAGTTTGTCATCATATCGATCCATCATCCATCTTTACCCTGGGGTCAGATTAGAGACGTTATGAAGAAACCCCTACATCGTGCACAACACAGTTGTCATTTTCCTAATGTTTTTCCATGAGTTAAAAGTGATGAAGCTGTACATCTTTGCTTGTGTGTTTTCTCTTATTTCTCTCTCTGACTCATGCTGTTGGTGATAACAGGAGCTACAAATGAGAGCAAGTCCAGCGAAAGCCATTCAGTCAGGAAGCATCTGAGGATGACACGAGGGGAGTTACTGCTGCGAGAGTATGAGGTCAGGCATGCGTGTTGACATAACTGTAAAATAAAACACCGCTTTCCGATTTGCCTCATATAGGACAGCATGTGGAGAAATGTTTCACTTCATACTGTAGCTCTGTGATGTAATCCTGAGTTTCATGTTTTTTTATTTCATTTTTTAACAGAAACATTATGTGTCCATGGTTTTCATTGTTCCAGGATGAACTGGAAGTTCTGCTAAAGGAGAATGAAGAGCTGAAAACCAAAAGCGCGAATCTGGAATCACAGCTGAAGGCCTCGCTGACGCCCGCTTCACCTCGGACTTCTCCTAGCCACACCCTGCCTGACTCCGCCCTTCTGGAGGAATCCGCTAATAAGCTGCGAGCTGCCACTGAGCTTTATCAGAGAGTGCAAAAGGACGTGGACAAGCTGAGAGATGTATGTTGCTGTCCGTCCGTCCTCGTCCACTAGTTCTGTCTGTTTTTCTGTTTTTTTGTCTAGTATTTAAGAGTACAGAAATATATAAACCTGAAAGGTTCCTTTCAACAATGTTACACTTCTGATGTAGTTCTATGAGGGCCTGGGACACAGTAGGTCCTTAGAACCCAGTTGCTGATCATAAGTGGCACAGGGCAGCTGAAATCCTCATCATGAAGTCTAAAAACATGCAGGCAATACTAGGTACCCTCTTACTGCTTCCACATGATTTGGGAGGGTAAGTTGCAGCCAAGTACCGCTAATCATCAGGCCTGGATTAATTGATCATCTGCAGGTGTGCAGACCTCAGAGGTTTTACTGGTCTGGAGCATTCAGATGTGACATAAGCAATGGTCTTGGAGAAGCAATTGTCGCTGCACATCAGTCTGGAACGGGTTATAAAACTGAACAATTAAACGTTTATCATTCTACAGCAAGTAAGGTTATTTGCAAGTGGAAACCATAAAAAAAAAAAAAGGCCAATCTTTCCAGAAGTGGACGTCCCAGTACATTTACCCCAGTGTCGAACCGTGCAATGCTCACAGAAATATAAAAACACCCCGAGAGGTACATTTCAGACGCTACAGGCCTCACTGAACATGTTAAGTGTTAATGTACATGACGGCACAATTAGAAGAAGACTGAACAAGCAAAGTTTTTTTTTTTTTTTTAAGTGTTGCCAGGAGAAACCTTTAATGTGTAAAAAGTACATGGAAACATGAGTGAGGTGCACGAAACTTTACACAAACAAAGCACAAGACTTCTGGAAGTCCTATGGACAGATGTGACCAATGTGGAGTTGTTCGGCAAAAAAGCATTTCATTAGAGACACCTAATTTTACATACCCACTGTCCAGCACGGCGGTGGAGGGGTGATGCTTTGGGCTTGTTTTGTGACCAAACGACCTGGTCACCTTGTAGTCATGGAGTCGCTCATGACCTCCTCATGAGCTTTCTAAAGGCAAATATGAGGCCATCTGTCCGACAGCTAACGCTTGGGTGAAATTGGGTCATACAACAGGACAGTGATACAAAAGCACACCAGGAAATTTACATTAATATGATTAAAAAATTAAAGCATCCAACTAACTTTCCTTCTTTCTTTGCTTGTTCTTTTTTTGTACTTTTTTTCCTCTGCTCTTTGTAAAACTGTACAGCTTTGTGTCTGTCTTTCTCTCTTTGACTATGAACATTTGTCTTTTAAAAGGCTAACGTAAGGCTTTCACATTTTTATATATTTTTCTTTGTTCTATTTATTTCTCAATTTCAAACAATAAATTATTTCTATCTTTCCTACATTTTCACTATTCCTTGTTTTCGGTTTCTTTTTCTTTCTTTTGTTTTTATTTAAAACCTGTTCTTTTGCTCTCAGTGGTGGTTGACAGTGTGTGAGAGCAGCGTTGGCTTCAGGAAGTGTGCTATAGTTGGCCGTGTGTGTGTTTGCAGTGTGTGAACTGGGCCTGACCCTGTCTCTGTGGAAAATGGCGGCTCTTAGCCGTGTCTCTGAGGCCCGCGCTCTCTCTCGGCTCCTGAGCTGCTTAATCAAAAGGCCACTGGACTGAAGGCAAACTCTCATGTTTATCCCCCTCAGGCTAACAAGGCTCTGCGCTCCCAGAACGTCGACCTCGTCCAGGAAAACCTGCGCCTGAGAGCCGAGGTGGAGAGCAGATCTCCTCAGAAGTAAGCACCAGCTCAGTACCACTCACTCTCACTCTCTCTCTCTCTCTCTCTCTCTGTGTATCACACTGTCTTCTGATACACACACAACACAACAACAGCCGTGCTCGTGAGTGTTTAATCCTGACACATGCTATTGTTTATTACTCGCATCACAAACACCTCAGAGCTGCGGATCACTTTACACTGATATGATGTCATAGTGTGTGTTTTAAAGCTGTGCGTAAAGCTGTGCACCAGTGAGGCTTATTTCAGTTTAATGTGAAGATACAGGCTCCCTCATTCTCACTCTCTCACACTTCCTCATTCTCACTCCCTCTCGCTTTCACTCACTCACTCACCCACTCACCCTCATTCAGACACTCTCTTATTCTTACTCACTCACTCACTCACTCTCATTTAGACTTCCTCATTCTCCCTCACTCTCACACTCCCTCATCCTCACTCACTCTCACACTCACACACCCTCATCCTCACTCGCTCACTCATCCTCACTCACTGTCACACTTACTCATCCTCACTCCCTCATCCTCACTCACTCTCACACTTCCTCATTCTCACTCCCTCTCGCTTACACTCACTCACTCACTCACCCACTCACCCTCACTCAGACACTCTCTTATTCTTACTCACTCACTCTCATTTAGACTATCTCATTCTCCCTCACTCTCACACTCCTCCTTTTCACTCCCTCACTCTCGCCTATACTCACTCATTCACACTAACTCACACATTCTTAGTTTTTTTCACCCCATTCTTCCTCACTCTCATCCTCACTCACTTATCCTCACTCACTCTCACACTCCCTCATCCTCACTCACTTTCACACTCACACACCCTCATCCTCACTCACTCACTTACTCCCTCATCCTCACTCCCTCATCCTCACTCCCTTATCCTCACTCACTCATCCTCACTCCCTCATTCTCACTCACTCACTCATTCTCACTCACTCACTCATCCTCACTTACTGTCACACTCACTCATCCTCACTCCCTCATTCTCACTCACTCCCTCATCCTCACTCACTGTCACACTCACTCATCCTCACTCCCTCATTCTCACTCATTTCCTCATCCTCACTCCCTCATCCTCACTCACTGTAAAACTCACTCATCCTCACTCCCTCATCCTCACTCACTCATCCTCACTTACTGTCACACTCACTCATCCTCACTTACTGTCACACTCACTCATCCTCACTTACTGTCACACTCACTCATCCTCACTCCCTCATCCTCACTCACTCTCACACTCCTCATTTTCACTCCCTCACTCTCGCCTATACTCACTCACTCACACTAACTCACGCATTCTTACCTTTTTACCCCGTTCTTCCTCACACTCATCCTCACTGACTTATCCTCACTCACTCTCACACTCCCTCATCCTCACTCACTCTCACGCTCCCTCATCCTCACTCACTTTCACACTCCCTCATCCTCACTCCCTCATCCTCACTCACTTCCTCATCCTCACTCACTGTCACACTCACTCATCCTCACTCCCTCATCCACACTCCCTCTCATACTCCCTCATCCTCACTCCCTCATCCTCACTCACTCTCACACTACCTCATCCTCACTCACTCTCACACTCCCTTATCCTCTTTACTTTTTATTCCAACTCACATTCTCACACCCTCATTCATGCTCTTTCATTCCTACTCAAACTCTTTTTTTTTCTGTCTCTCAGAATCTCTTATCTTCTCAAACTACCATTCTTACTGTAACTCATCTCCCACTCTTATTCTCACACTCTCTCATTCTTACTCAGACAGACACAGACATTACAGCAGTCTCACTTTGGCCCACTCTCACATACACACACTCATTTTCATTTCCTCAATCACTCTCTTAACACTCAGTTTCACCTTTTATATCATTTTTACTTTAACCCACTTTACAAGTAGAGTAGGACAGTAGAGTCTTCTGTCTCAGGAGGGTTAAACAGTGAGGGTTAAATCCCAGGCTCCACACTGCAGCTTGGGGAGCTTGAGGTTTACAGAAAATGAATTTCATTGTGTAGAACTCACTGCATGCTTCATCTGTGAGCATCTGTATTGTTTTTGTATCACTCTCACATTTTTCCTCAAACTATTCCTGTTTGTCTTTTATTGTGAAGTTTATCTCCTCAGTTTAAGGATACATTAGTTATTACTATATTTAATAATTAACAGTGAAATATTTGCCATGTTTGTGTCCTGCCCCAGGTTTGGCAGGTACACTGTAGCAGCGTTGGAGGCTAAGATCTCCCAGTATGAGCGAGAGATGAATCAGCTGAAGAAGGCCCTGGAGCGAAGTGATGCCTTCATCGAGGAGCTGGAGTCCCAAGTGTCCAAACTCCAGAGCGGGCCTCCAACACAGATCACTTCCTTCGAGCAGAGCCAGGACAAAGCTACAGACAGTAGGAGCTCGAACCTGGACAGTACATCTGTAGGTCATCTAGACGGCTGCGGCCTCCTGGGTATTCCTCCTTCTGATAAAGCTTCAGGTCCTCAGAGGGACACGTTGGTAAACTTCACCGTGCCCTCCACTCCCCCTACTCCCTCCTCGGCACTTGGCCGTTTAAGTCTGAAAAGCCCAGCGGCGCGACCCGTGAGAAAGCCGGGCTGTGAGCGCCTCTCGTATCTGAGGAGGCTCAGCTTCGACGACTGTGGCAGCTCGAGCAGCCGCACAACATTTCCCTCAGTGGAACACACTTCTCTTCAAGTCGGCAATAATGAATTAGAGCAGAAAGCCTCAGTAAATTCTTCCAGTCGAAGCGTGTGGAGCAGTTGGGAGGAGCCTCGTTCCAGCGCTTTGTATAGCGCACGGGAAAACGGGCAGAACATCAGCGAGGTCGCCCCCTTAGCGGAGGAAGCTCGCATGGATGCAGCATTCCTCGACATCGTCTCCGAGCTCGACTCCATGATGGCCGAAGGGGAAAGCTCTCACTCTCTCGCGCCTCGGCTTCCACCTGACTTCGATGCCACGCCGTTATCAGATCTGGCCGTCCACGTCGATCCCGAAAACGCTACAGAGCAGGAGCGCGACGCCCCAGATGTACCGCAGATGTTCTGTGCTTCCGTGAAGCGGAAATGTCCCAATGGACTATCAACGTCCAGTCCCTCCAAACAATCCAGGGTCAAATAGTTAACATTTTTTAAATATATGTCACATTTTTTTTCCAGGCTCTGAAACAAGACTTACTCTGTGTTACTGTATGCACATGTGAAAGATTTTGCTAGTCAGGTAGCTCAGACGATCTAACATGACAGGATTGTAATCTTAACACTCTGCTCTGGAAATATTTCTAATTGTCAGTTTGCTAGATTTCTGAGAGGATTTTTTTTCCCTTGTTTTTTTTTTTTTTTTTTTTTTTTTAAATCATTTGCAGAATTCTTCTAATCCTCAGTGCCAGACTTCAACAGCTACCATGAGACCGTTTTACGTCTGGGATCTCTTAGTCAGACCGATTCATAATAAATTTTTAATTCTTTCACAGAACGAGATCATTTGATAATTACGAGCAATCACAGACTTTCCCCCCAGCTCATCATCAAACAGGCACAATCATCTAGTCTGCTCGCCACTAAATGTTTCAAATCAAACTCTTTAATAACTTTTAAGTGAGATTCTGTACATTTTTTTTTCTTCTTTTCCTCAGTCTATTCTGAAATGTTCATTTTGTGTTTTCCGGGAGGTCTCGATACATAGGAGAGCAGAGAGCCGATGGGCTGTATCCAGTGGGCGGAGTCTGGTACTGAGATTAGATCCAGATTAGATTTTCTAGAGCGTTTACTTCTCTTTTTTTTTCCTTTTGTAATTAGCATCTCAGAATGTTTCATTAGTTACCTCAAGATATTTTATTGTCTCTCTGAGACACATCAAGTCCTGGTTTGACTTAAACACCTCTTATATTTCAACACATTTTCCACTAATGGCAGCTAATTAGAGTTTGTGGACTTCCATTAACCCCTTAGGGATTACATGTCGTATATTTTTCTGCTGTATTTTTTTTAACCACCCGTGAAAGTGTTTCAAACAATATATATATATTTTTGTAAATCATCCACTGTAAAAGTTGTACTAAATAAAATGTTTAACACAATTTGAGTAACTAATATCATTCTCTATGATTTTGACTCAAATTAGCTTTAAGACATTACCAGGCTTAAAGTTATTGTGTTCCAAGTTGCCCCTGACAGCCAGGTTTGGACAAATCAGTTACATTTCTAATGTATAATGTGATTCAAACGTATGTTTTATAGTCCAAACCACACACACATGTTGTTTCTGGATGATGAGATGGTGAACTAATTTTAACACGATTCACTGAAATCACTGTTGTTTCTCATAAACTACTACAAATTAATAATTTTTTTGAATTGAAGTTTCTGCTTTCACAATAATGCAAATACATTAAACTAATACAACCAAGTCTTTATAAACTGTCTGGCAAAAAATTGCAGGGAACATTTCAGCACCTACTGCTGAACTGAATCTACACAACTTCTGATATATTGAACTTTCACCTGCACAACACACTTGATGTTATTTCTATCTGTTATCACCCAGATGAGGATGGGCTCCCTGTTGAGTCTGGTTCCTCTCAAGGTTTCTTCCTATTGCCATCTCAGGGAGTTTTTCCTTGCCACTGTCGCCGTCACCCTTGGCTTGCTCATCAGAGACATTTCATTCATCATTCATTCATTTCATTATTATCTAGACACATTTTTCTCACACATACACACTTCCAAATATTTTCTTTTCTTTTCTAAAAAAAAAAAAAAATCTTTTTTTGTGAAGCTGCTTTGAGACAATGACCATTGTTAAAAGCGCTATATAAATAAAATTGAATTGAATTGAACATTTAATAAGTATAAACTTTAAATAAAGATCAGAATAAAATTAGTGTGAATCACATATGATAAGGAAGTTGGACTGTTTTTTTTTTATGGTTATGTGACTCATAGTTAACTAGGTCGAACCTTGTGTACTTTATTACTTCCTATAATATCCTAATGCAATTTTAAGGGATTTTAAGTGTTATAGCCCTAAAGGATTATTAAAACCTGATAGTTACTGTGCTGTTCTTGTTGCTTGTTTATAGACGGTTGCAAATGAAAGCTAAAAATATCTTCTAAGCAATGCAGCATTTTAGATCCCGATGACCGAGCACTTAATATGGTTCTTGTACACTTGTTGTACTTAATATAGGAGTCTTTAGCACATCACTTTGCTTTCTACTTTCCTTGCTTTGCATGAGGTTTATTCGTCAGTTGTCACTCAGGGTGCAGTATTACGTACAGCTGAACTGTGTTCAATAAATTATGGTCTGTAACTGAGGTTCGTACCTCGTCAAAGTCTCATTTCAGCGCTAGATGGTTCAGGTTCTTTTTAGATTGTAATCAAAATTACTGCATTAATTTTTTCCATGAAGTTGATTATCTGGAACACAAGTACGATGTTATACAAGACCAAATATATAATCCAACAACTTAAATTTCTCATTATAAATCTCATTATACATCTGAGCAATTAATGGCCTTGATTAAGGAGTTCAACAGGGAAAATTTGATGGTTCAATGCGTTACAGATCGGAAGATCAGCGGTTCGAGCCCCAGCTCCGCCAGGTTGCCGCTGTTGGGCCCTTGAGCAAGGCCCTTAACCCTGTCTGCTTCAGGGGTGCTGTAAAAATGGCTGACCCTGCACTCTGACTCCTGCCTACCAACAAGAAGCTGGGATATGCAAAGAATTAAGCATTTCACTGCATATCGTACTGTGTATGACTGTAAATGTGACAAATAAAAAAAAATATTTTAAATTTGAACCTTCCAAATTCATAGTTCATCAGTCCACTGAGCTACCCCTGACCTCTGAACTTTGGCAATTTACAGCATTTGGCAGACGCCCTTATCCAAAGCAACTTTTTTTTTGTCTCATTATACATTTGAGCAGTTGAGGGTTAAGGGCTTTGCTCAAAGGCCCAACAGTGACAACTTGGTGATGCTGGGGATTGAAACTGGGACCTTCCAATCAGTTGTCTAATGTCTTAACTACTGAGCGACCCTGGTTCTAAAGCATCACCATTGCATAAAGTTGAAAAAAAAAAAACTGCTAGTTTACATTCGTTTTAAATTGAGGAATTCAATTACATTGGGTACATGCAATTAAACACGAGCAATATCATTACAGGGAATTAAACCAACATCCTTCTGCCTGCTAAACTGAACAGGAATCTACTGTATGTGGTTTTTAGGAACAGATCTCTATGATTTTAAGGACTGAGCTTGACTTGAACATGTTCTGCCATTTTGTAACACTAAGACAAATGTTATATTATGAATAAAAAAGTTCTTGGCTGAGCGGTGCTTTCTAAACCCGCTTCGTGAGATGTGATCAGATGTCAGCTAAACAAAGTGATCTAATATCCAGTGCTGCAGCAGATTGTTCATAGCCCTGTTTATTTTCTGAACATGTTCGTATTTAATAAAAAAGTCTGACAGGGGGATGAGTAGAAAACAAGCTAAATCATACAATATTAGAACTTGAGGCTAATGGAGGGAAAGAAACATACACTGTATTTCTACGTTTCTGACTTAAATTCTTAGGATGCATGGACTTAATATAATGCGGACGCCATTTTAGATTGATATACAGTATAATATACGTTTCACTGTTTGGTTTGTATTCTTTAGATTTCCAATGTGTATATTTTAGTTGTGTGTGTTGTGTAATTCCTGTGATATACGGATGTGAGAATTGGACATTTATTGCTCAGCATGAGCGCGTCTGATTGTATAGCGGCAAACTATTCATAAACATGTACGCATTCAGCCCTAGACTCTTTGCTACATTTCGTAGTTTTACAATCTGGGCATAAAAAACACTTCGTAAAAAAGCACCTGTTCATTCTTTTAATTATCAAATGATAATAACTTCAGCATAATACATAAAATCATGCAAATGCAGAACAAGAGCTTTGACAATATGATGTCAGTAACTTTGACCATGGAATGGTTGCTAATGCAAGACACTATTGAATATTGAGTATTTTAACAGAAAGGCTACAGTAAATCAAATAAGCACCCTTTACAACCATGCTGATCTCAGAATTCAAACTATGTTGAACCATGAGGCAGATGGGCTGTGGCTGTGGCAGCAGAAGACCACATTGCTTTTCAGAGTGAAAGAACAAAAAATCTGAGGCTAAAATGGGCACCGTTTCAAGGAAGGCATTAATCAGAGAAACAATCAGAATCCTAAGGGTGATGGCTAGAGTGAGACTCACGGTATAGATGGGAGAAGCTCTTTACAGGACAACCAAAGGAAAATATAGAACTCTGTTTTGCAAAAAAGTGTATAAATGTGACAATGTTATTCCTGGAGTAATAAGATAAAAATTTGTGCTGTCAATTGATTAAAAAAATCAATCCAATTAATTACAATCATAGACAGTGATTAATTACTATCAATCACATTTTTAAAAAATACTCAGATTTACTTGTATTATAAACGTACAATGTTAGAATAAAGAAATGCATGACAAACTGGTTAGAGGAAACAGATTATGCAGTTTTATAATATCTCAAACATTAACATTTAACAAAGGTTAAATTAAAATAACTCCTTGCAAAACGATCATATTGTGAGCCTTATCTGCTCCTATAGTGGTGACCATGTCCGTTATCTCCTTTTTAACTTTTTTTTTTCCAAGTTTACTAGCACATGCATTGGCAAAATATCTTTCTTCTGTGCAGTTGCCATTTGTCATTGTTAAATGTGCTGCTAGACCGAGGGAGTTATGGTCTAGCAAGTCTGATCCATGGAGGTCCCACCCTGCATCCCACATCACCCAAAGGATCCACTGCCAACCCCACAGCACAGCCCTAGAGCCCCTGCGGAATCATGCCCTGAAGGACCTGAATCACCCTGGTGGCACAGGGGGAACCCCAAAACTTGGAGGTCTTAATGTAAATGGGTTTAATGTACACAAGTTTAAAATAAAATAAAATGAAAACAAAATCATAAACCACTGGCTGAATGAGAGAACTACAGTATGCATGTACACTTATTGTTATTGCTGTTGTTTCAGGGGTCGCCACAGCAGACCATCCAATCCATAAACTACTTGGCACAGGTTTTACCCTGGATGCCCTTCCTGACACAACCCCTCTCTTCTATCGGGTCTTGAGACCGGATCTAAAGATGCCCTGCATTCAGAGGCAGGTTAGGGCATTGGTTGAATATTGAACTCAAGCTTTCCTCGTGGCAGGCAAAAAGGTACAAATGCCCACAAGGCATGTATACTTCTACTCAGAGAATCTGAAAACAGGGTGAGCTAGAATTATAGACTAACGATATAATAAAATAAAACCTCCGACAAAAGTATGTTATACATTTTAAAGTATGTACGATTGAAAGGAAAATAATGATGATAAAGTATAAAATAGCCACTTGATCAGCTGTGATGCCACGTTTAACCCCCAGTTAGAAGTCGATCACTTGCTCTGTGCCCAATGACCACTAAAGTCCATATCATTTACAAACAGCATCAGCTTCAAAAAACAAAAAGACTGAACTTTAAACGTGAACTGAAAATTAAGATGCAAAGAAGGAAAACTAATGTAAACTTAAAACATCAATTGAGAACAGATCCAAAATACCTGTTTAGTAAAAAGCTGATTTTTAAATATTTTTATTTTTGGTTTTCTTATACTTAATGTGTTTCATGTTTAATGTTTCAGGTCTAGCTTCTAATGGACATGATGCATTTACATATTTTATTTTTACGTTTTTTTTTTTTTTTTTGCTTTGTGTTTAAGTTAACGCAGGTATCCACTGATGCCACAGATTTTGGAGAAAATCTGCAACAGGATTTGCAGAACCGAGTACTCAGGAGCCCTAACTGGACTGCCATTAAAGGGCCTGGACTTGAATGTTTATATTTTTTTCAGAAGATAGATTAAGAAAAAAGAATAAGGAAAATATGGAATAGCTGTGGTTCTTGAGGGTTGATAATCACTGCTTTTAAGCAAATGAATTCAAATTAATTGATGCTTTATTTCACAAACACACCACTGTCAGTCTATTAAAATTTCATGTAATAATTGAAGGTTGGTGAAATATACATGATATGGTTACATTTGCATAATAAATCAAGCTGGAAAATGATGGCGACCATGCAGGCTTTTGGCAGAAGCTCTTAAAAGCAGGGAAACCAGTGTACCATGACCGATTATGTCAATGTTATTCACTTCAGTAGCTGTTACTACCACTGAACTCCTGTAGGTAGGACTCCGTGATAAAATAGACTCCTGAATAAAAATAATCAATATAAACCAGTTTAGCTTACAAATCTGTGAATATTCATTACATGTAAACAAAAATTAACAAACATTTGGAAATGGGGAAAATAAATGAGAATTTAGAGATTTGGATAAAAATGTGAAGATGATAAATCATATGATGGTTTTGCTGTTAGCCTACATTAATAAGATTTAAGTTTTTTATGCAATAATGTTACTTTACCTGTAGTAGAACCCTAAATAAAAAATTTACAAGTAAATTATAGATTATTAGGAAAAATAGATTACAGGAATAGATAAATAGATACATTGTCTTAAAGCAGCTTCACAAAAATAAAAAACAGTAACAAAAAAAAGAAGAAAATTTTTGGAAGTGTGTATGTGTGAGAAAAATGTTGCTAGGTAATAATGAGATGAATGAATAAATGATGAATGAAATGTCTCTGATGAGCAAGCCAAGGGTGACTGCGAAAGTGGCAAGGAAAACCCCCTGAGATGGCAATAGGAAGAAACCTTGAGAGGAACCAAGTGTTATGCAGCTGAAAGTTCAATATAACAGAAGTTCTTTAAATTAACATGAAGTCATTCAACAGTAAGATAAATAAGACAAATAAATGAGAACAATACGAGGAAGTTATTAAAGTGTATATATATATATATATATATATATATATATATATATATATATATATATATATATATATATGTGTGTGTGTGTGTATATAGGTGTCAACATTTACACACTGTAAAGGTAAAATATTAAAAGCTTATGTAGTTAGATTAACATTTATGAATAGAAACAGAAATGACAAGAAAATGACAAGAATATTATTTTGGGGGAGGGTGTGTATAAAGCCTAACCCTCATCAGTTTAAATGATATGTACAGTGTGTTATAATATCGGGTGACGTTATAGTTACATCTTTCTAACAGGTATAAGAATGATGGACTAAGATTTACGATAAAATATTTTTATTCCAAAACCTTGAACATAATTGTATGTGAAAAACACGATTGTTTGTGAAATGTTTGGCATTTTTGCACCTATAGCTAACCTTATCAGCTTTATGTTTACCTAATGTTAAATAATTCCTATCTTAGCCTATGTTTATGTCTGGTCTTAGTAACAATTTATTTTTACATACAACCTGTAGGAAAATTGTATGTTTAAACTTTAAAGTATAATGTGTGGTCAAACCCTCTAATTCAATGTTATTTTTTTGATGATTTATAATCTACATTCTAGACACTGGACAAAGCAAGACTAAAACTTACCTCTGCCGCAGAGAAGTTCATTTAGAGTTACCAGCCTCAGAAATCATCAATTAACAAACAGCACCTCAGATTAGACTGAAGTGAAGGCTTATGTTCTGTTATGAAGGCATTACAGATCATCTTTTTACCTCTTGTGTCTAGGTGTATTCTGTATTTTATGCCTGTTTTATAATAATAATAATAATAATAATAATAATAATAATAATAATAATCTGGGAACCTCTGTAATCCAACCAGGGGCTGTGGACGCCAACAGTGAAAATTTTAATTTATTGAATTTATTTCCAACATTTAAACACTACAGTCAATTGGGGAACTCCAATGAACATTGGAGTCTTAGTTTAGACTATGGGAGGGAACCTGAGTACCAACAAGAAGCCCACCAAGTGCAGGAAGAACATGCAGACTCTACGGACACAGACCCTCTATGCAGACACTATGCAAGACCCCCGGAATCAAACATGAACCCTGGAGGTGGGAGGCCACAGTGTAGCCTATATTTTATGCCTGCTCATAATAATAATAATAATAATAATAATAATAATAATAATAATAATAATAATAATAATCTTCAAGTGGTGGTTAAAGACCTGTCTGTTTCTTTGATTTATTGGGATAATCATTGTCACCCCAAACCAAACTAAATGCTAAATAGTTATAAAATAATAATAATAATAATAATAATAATCTATATATAATGTAATAATAATAGTCTAATATATAGTCCACCCATTTTTATTTTTTCTGTGTATATACTGTATCATTCTGAACTCATATACAGTATGTACATATGTATATCTTATCTGGTGTTTCTTAGATATTTGGGTTTCCCCCCCACACACAAATAAATAAATAAATAAATAAATAAATAAAAAGCTAGTTATTAACCAGTGTAAGGATCTAATCAATGATTGAAATTTCAAAGCATTTTTGTACATTGTTTGCTCTAGATAAGAGTGTCTGCTAAATGCAAAATGTAAATTATTCATATAAAAACTACAACAATAATATTAATAGTTATTATTATTATTATTATTATTATTATTATTATTATTATTATGTCCTCCTCCTCTCTGCTCTCGAATCTCCTATTATTATTATTATTATTATTATTATTATTATATCAGGTAAACCTATTTCGTTCAAAAATAAATATATCTAATTATAAATAATTTTACATGGTGCAAAATAATAAAAAAAATCGAGCAATAACTTTTTTTTTGCAACATTATATTTATGACGTCACACCTGAGAAATATGACATTCTATATTTATATTAATCCTGTCTTTTCTGCTCTCCCCCACTCCGCTGGTGTTT
Source organism: Clarias gariepinus (assembly GCF_024256425.1). Lineage (NCBI taxonomy): Eukaryota > Metazoa > Chordata > Actinopteri > Siluriformes > Clariidae > Clarias > Clarias gariepinus. Next base: position 6,133,092 of record NC_071105.1, read on the forward strand.
TACGGCTTGGGTGGCGCTCGTAACTCGTATTTACGGTAATTCCGACAGCGGTGGATTTAGCTCGGCAGCGCGCGCGGGCTTTGGTCATAGTCGTCTAGCCCCAGGCTGTGGCCGCTCAAAGTCTCGCGAGATCTTACTGCACGAGACTTGGAGAGAGGGGACTCAGGTGTAAGAGCGCAGCGCAGCGCGTGCAGGGAGACAGATAAGCGCCACCGAGACACTGCGCGGCATCTCCTCCTCCTCTCTGCTCTCAGATCTCCTAAACTTCACACCAGCGCGACCTGAGACTGCAACACACACACGCACGCACACACACACATACACACACGCACACACTCATACACGCATGCACACACACATAGACACGCACCGCAAAACCCTGGACCTGGAGCAGCATCGTCCACTTTATTTATTGATGTACTCTTAGGCTGCATTAGTTTCTACTTTAATTGTTATTCTTTTTTGTTGCGTTAGTTCTCTTCCTGTGCTGTGCACTTTATTTTTTTCGACGCTTTTGAAGAAAAAAAAATACAGAAACAAGATGATGTCCATGAACAGCAAACAGCCTCACTTCGCCATGCACCCGAGTTTACCAGAACACAAGTACACTACTTTACACTCAAGCTCGGAGGCGATCCGGAGAGCCTGCCTGCAAACTCCACAGGTAAATAAATACAAAGTCCTTGCTTTTTATTATCTGGAGAAAAAATATATATTTCAGTAAACTTCCTGTGTTTGTTCTTTGTGCATGCAACTAAATGCATAATTTTGCATGCACAAAGAACTAAATGCATTATGGTCCATGAGCAAAGAATTATGTTGCATGCACGAAGAACAAAATTTTGCATGTTGTATTTTATATTGTCTTTATTTATTTTATTTTGCATAAAGATAATTCAAGATTTTACTAATTATTTAATAAACATTAAACATTTCCTTTAACACTCTTCATTTCATGTTCCAGCTACAGAGCAACATCTTCGCCAGCCTGGATGAGACCCTGCTGGCCCGCGCAGAGGCCCTGGCGGCCGTGGACATGGCGGTGTCGCAGGGCAAAGCGCACCCGTTCAAGCCCGACGCCACGTACCACACGATGAACAGCGTGCCGTGCTCGTCCACGTCCACGGTGCCCATCGCGCCGCCGCATCACCCGCATCACCACCACCACCATCACCACCATCACCAGAACCTGGAGCCAGCGGACCTGATGGAGCACATCAGCTCACCCTCGCTCGCCCTGATGAGCAGCGCGCATGAGGCCGGCGGAGGCGCTGGAGGAGGCGGCGGCGGAGGTGGTGGTGGAGGCGGTGGAGGCGGCGGAGGCGCAGGACTCATCTCCACATCGGCGCATCCGCACTCACACATGCACGGCTTGAGCCATCTGTCGCATCAGGCAGCTATGAACATCAACTCCCCGCTCGGACACCACCACCACCCGCACCACCCACATCCGGGGCTTTTACCCTCCCACCCCGGCAGCGCTCAGGGCGCCTCCGGTCTCGTTCCCAACGGACTTCCGTCTCTGCCCGACTCGGATACGGACCCGCGCGAACTTGAGGCGTTCGCCGAGCGCTTTAAACAGCGGCGGATCAAACTCGGGGTCACCCAGGCGGACGTGGGCAGCGCCCTGGCCAACCTGAAAATCCCCGGCGTGGGCTCGCTCAGTCAGAGCACCATATGCAGGTTCGAGTCTCTAACGCTGTCACACAACAACATGATCGCGCTCAAGCCTATTCTGCAGGCCTGGCTGGAGGAGGCCGAGGGCGCGCAGCGCGAGAAAACTAACAAACCCGAGCTGTTCAACGGCGCGGAGAAGAAGCGCAAGCGCACGTCCATCGCCGCGCCCGAGAAGCGCTCTCTCGAGGCGTACTTCGCCGTTCAGCCGCGACCCTCCAGCGAGAAAATCGCTGCGATCGCCGAGAAACTGGACCTGAAAAAGAACGTGGTGCGCGTCTGGTTCTGTAACCAAAGACAAAAACAGAAACGGTTGAAATTTTCAGCGGCGCACTGATGATGATGATGACGAGGATGATGATGATGACATTGATGTTGATGGTGATGATGAGGAGAAGGACAATTTTTGGACCAAGGGATCTACACTGGTGTTTGTAGGTCTGCTCTGACCCGGTGGGGTTTTTCATGCTCAATCAGATTTATTACTTTATTATTGTGGATGAGACTTTCCGTGACCCTTCTCGCGACCTGAATTCATTTAGAATTATTATATTTAACATTTATTTATTTATTTATTTATTTATTTATTTATTTGATTATTTATTTAATTAATTATTTATTTATATATTTATTTTCCCACGATGCTGATTAAGTATGCAAACTCCAGGTAATCCAGAACACTTAATGCCTTTTCTCCTAAAACATCGCAAGAACACAGGTTTTCTTTTTTCTTTTATTTTGTTGCTGTTGTTTTTCTTTCATATATTTTCTTTTTTTTTTATCACACTTTGATGTGAAATGATGAAATAGCCATGGAAGGATTACCTCATACTGTAAACATGTCCTGCTTATCAGTTAATTGATTTAGTTAGATAGTTACATTTACAGAGATCATTTCTTTTGTTTGATTGTTCGTAATCGGGAACTTAAATAATTTCTGAAAATTTCTGAAAAAAGAGAAAAAAACAGAGCAAGGAAATATAATCTCTGTTTAATGGGTTGAGTCTGTAGTAAAGGTGGCAACCACCACTTTTTTTTTTTTTTTTCAAATATTGCACTGAAATATAGCATATAATTTCTTAAAATTATTATTATTATTATTATTATTATTGGACTTGGTTAGCTCTATTGAAATGCTTTTTGTATATAAACACTCAGATGACACTTGCTCTGCTCACTTTTGAGTCCGATTTTTACTCTTTTTCTTTTTTTTTCAAATCTATTGACTTTATTATTATTATTATTTTAATCTGTCACTGGTTTGATTTATTTTATTATGGCTCTTTAACCACATCGCATGTCTCAGACGATCACATTTCCATCCTGATGGAGCAGAATGAATGATAATAATAATAATAACTGGAAAAAAATCTATCTATATATAATTGTCTTTTTAAAATTGATTAATTAATTTATTTATGTTGAATTTGTACACTTTGGTTTGCAGTGCAAACATTCTATGCATTATTAAAGTAATCCCGACTGAAGCACTACCGCATTAGAGGACCTGCTGTTAGCCCTGTGGATGGTGTCACTGTTTAATGCCACACACACACACACACACACACTACTTGTTTTGTCGTGTTATAATTGTCCAGAAAAAAATAAGAGAAGAGAACGTTGTGTAAGTAGTGATTTATTCTGTGCACATGTTTACAAAAGGCGGCCAAGGTGAGTCGCGCGCGCTCCGCGTCATCCATCCACCCATCAATCCACCCATCCATCCAACCATCCATCAATCCATCCACCCATCCATCGCACCTTCTGTTCTGTAAAGCCAAATCCACTCTGCGAGCCCGTACACTTCTCAATAAATTAATGACCAATGAGAAACATGACTGATTATTATTATTATTATTATTATTATTATTATTATTATTATTATTATTATTATTATAAACATTGCTGTGTGTCCACCAGGTACAATCCTCTTAAAATTTTTCCTAGTGCATCAAACAAACTTTGTAATAGTACTAATCCTTATTAGAAATAGTTTAAAAGTAACAAATTATTTTAAACTATTAAAACCCGGATGCACATGTGCTCAAGTTGAATTTTTTTTTCGTCCAGTTGATGAAAACAATACAAAGGTGCACTTATTATTATTATTATTATTATTATTATTATTATTATTATTATTATTAAATGAACTTATGAACTCAAATCTCACTACTCTGCCATATAGCTTCACATTCGTATTCTTATTCTTTCTTGTAAGTTCCTTTGAATTATACAGGTAAATGTATATATTTAATAATATGAATAAATTTTATATTAAGGAGAACGGAAAAGGAGGAAATATTACATACATTTTCGACAAATTTTAAATAAAAAAAACACACAGGGAAACTTACAAATATTTCATATTACAAAGCACAAATCGTGCTGTATTGTAATTATATTTTTATACTTATTGATAAGGAGGGAATTAAGTGGTAGCTAAAGAGAAAAATATAACAATGCTATGTCCCATATCGGATCTTTATTATATCGCACAACTAAAACTACTACTACTACTATAATAATAATAATAATAATAATAATAAGCAAGCGTTAAACAGCTGTGCGTCGATTCTACTACCTTGTACATTAAATTGAACACCCCTGATCTACCGCTTTTCTATAAATAATTCATGCTCTGAGATTTGGAAATTAATAAAGCGAACACAAAGAGGCGCTAATTAAAAAGCTGAGTAATTATTATAATTATGATTACGCTCGGCCTAATGGGATGTTACAGCATGTCAGACAAAGTGGCATTAAAGAGGAGCGAATTAAAACACCTCGACCTCTCACTCAATACACTGATGTGCTGCTGTAGCTACATGCACTTCTTAATACTTACAATTCATGACAACTGAGAAAAAACGTGTTATTATTATTATTATTATTATTATTATTATTATTATTATTATTCGTTCAGAAACTGTATACCTTTTGTAAAAAGGTTAAAATATTTAGCTGTTTATTCCATTTAAGTTGATGTGTAAAACAGGAATAATCAGGGAGACATTGAACTAAAACAACTCGAATAACGCATATAACTGTATGATTCTAATTATATTATATTATAATATTTGGTTTGAGCGAGACATAAGGTTCGACGAAAATAATCCTCAAATCAATTCGGTCTGGGATTTAAAATTAAAATATTGATAAATCCACACATTCAAAACAGGTGTAATTATTCTCATCTGGCTGCTGGAAATGATACTCATTTTTTTTGTGGATGATGCTGATGTGAGTAAAAGCTTGGTTCACTTCCAGCATTTGGTTTTCTACAGCTTTGTGGCCGCCTTTAAGAAGGAAAAAAAAAAAAAGAAAATAAATGTTAAATGTAAGTGATGCAATATTAATCACGGGCGCTGATATAAAATGCAATATTTCAAGGAGCTGAAGGGCTTTTATTCCGAGCAGAGCAGCAGCGCCGGAGAGCAAAGAGAACGACAGGAAAAAGAAGAGAATAAGGGGGAAAAAAACTAAAGACGCGCTTATTGTTCGCGTTTGGCTTTCGGCGACCTGAAAAAGTCAGCTGCAGTGTGAGTAAGCATTTTTACTTTGATTTATCCGTATATATGATCGGAATTTTCCCGGTCTTGTGAAATCTAAACGAAACTGTTTAGTTTTTTTTTTTTAATTGGGTTTTAAATGTAGCGTTTATAAATGTACGTGACGCTTTGTAGCTATTTAGGTTGTGTTTCTTTGAACTGATCGAGAGTGATACATTGTATCAAAAGTTGAAAAGGCAAACATTGTACGGTCTACTGTAGCTACATTTAATATATTATTACATTATAAATGTTTATAAAGAAGTCCTTTTAATGTTATAGTTTGTTTTTGTGTTTATTTTTTGACAACGGAAATCTTTCTAAATCCGTTTTTATTATTATTATTATTATTATTATTATTATTATTTTCTCCGCGTTGCTTTTATCTCTGAACCCTGTTTTGCTTGCAGTGCAGTGTTTCAGTGTCTCCTTAGTTTGTGCATTATGGAGAGCTCCATATCCCACAGACAGCTCTGCTAGCTCTGCTGTCTGACTGCTTACTGTGTGCTCGGAGTGTGTGATGGCTGTAAAACCCCTCTGATTTGCCCCCCGATTTGCCCCTGGCCGGAGGGGAGCCCTCGGCTACCCCAGCTGCTCCACCAGCCATATGGAGCTATTCATCATAGAGCTATTAATCAGCAGATTTACATCAAACCCGATTCGGCAACAAGATAAACCTACATGAAGATCAAATCCAGATAATAATAATAATAATAATAATAATAATAATAATAATAATTTCTCATTGGTTTATCTTTTCTTTTAAAGAACTTTATTTCCCATAATGAATAAAAATTGTTTAACGCTTTCCATTAGAAAAAGATAATGGAAAAGGACACACAGAAAAAGGCACAGAAGAGCCTTCACTTCACCCTGAGTGATAAATCCACATTATATGAATATGCAAATCTGACCATTCATGTCACGCCCACTCCCCCCAATCCTATGGCCTATAACCCTCTCCTTCCTTTCCTGAGATGTTACACTGTGACCAATCTTTATACTGTAATAATCCCACTTAATACATTTACTTAAAATAATAAGACAAGAAAAAAAGGTTATGAACTTTTGACTGCTGTTTAGTTTGTTATATATGCAGAGCTACGAACAAATCTTTTGTGAAAATATGCCATCAATGTCATATTTAAATCGGAACATGGGGAAAGTCTTCATCGCTATCCACAACCACCTCCAGCATCATGGCTGTGAATGACTCATCCTCATCATCATCACCACCAGCCTCATCATTAACATTCTCATCATCAGCACACAAACCACCACGATCATCATTTTCCTAATTATCAAAATTCTTATCACATCAACCGCAACCATGTTAATTCATGATCATTGCCATCGTCATCATCATAGTCATTGTCATCATCATCATCATCATCAACATCAACATCATCATCACATTATCATTGTCATCATTATAATTTATATCCTTATTACTAACATTCTTATCATCGCCACCCTGTTATCATGTCACTACCACATTAAACACCACCATCACTATCATATTTGATTTCCTAATTATTTTTATTAAAATTTACATCAACCACAGTCATGATAATTTATTATCATCACTGTTGTCATCATCGTAATCATTGAGCAATTGTTGTTTCACCATCAAGCTGATCATTTTGATTTGTACATTTCCCAACACATTTCCAACCTGTTTTTTCTTTTTCAAACCTCCAAATTTTCTTTTTGATTCTGTAAATTTGCTCTGACCATTCTTGAAAGCACTATATGAAAAAACTCAATTTCATTATTATCAACATTCTCATTTATGTCACGTGCCTGCTTCATGCCTGCTACATCATCATCATCATTATCTATATCAGAATTGGTTTCATTCTCATCACCAACCCGTTGTCATGTCATTACCACATTAACCACCACCACCAACATCACCAATCCTAATCACTGACATTACAGTCATTACAGACATTACTCTCATTACCACTGCTCTTCTTATGATTATTAAAGTTGGCATCACCACCATCACTACTGTAGTTATTATCACCATCATATTAACTATCACCATGACTTTTACCAAAACCACAATACCCATCCTGACCTTATTATCACTTTTATACAGTAAGTCACTTTGAATAATGCCAAATGCCTAAATGTAAATAAAAAAAAAGAAAATAATCATAATAATAATTATTATCATTGCTCCCTGTCCCCTATACTCTCTCTGTCCCCTTATGAAGGACTCTGTGAAGGCTGGGGCGTTAAATAAAGGTGTGTTGAGAGTCTCCTTCGGATCAGTGTTCATCTCCAGCTCGTATTTGCTCAGTAATCTCCGCCCAAGCTCCAGTTGACACAGCAGCAAATTTCAATCACAAGGGGCTTGGGAGTCAGCCGCAAAATGTATTTGTTTAATAAATCCATCATTTTGGTCGAAAAATATTTGATAAGCCGGGTTTGACCCCTGTTGGAAGGAGCATGTATTTACTGACGCGGCCCCCTGCTAGTGTGAAATGAAGGTTAAGATCTTTAAAGTGCCCTTCAAAATGGCTCATGCAGATGAAAGCACATGGGGTGCATTTATAATATGACCTATAAAACCCTGGAAGCGCACCAGTGTGGGTGTTAAGCCCAGTCTATGTGTTCAAGATTGAGCCTTAAAAATAGCATGCCAGTCTGAAAAACACTCTTTTTTTCAGTGGGACATATTAATGACTTTAATGGGACTTGAACAGAATGACTTGAAGTCAGAATGCAAGGAGTAAAACGATTGAAGATGTGCTCTCTGCAAAGTAGAGGTGATTGTTTTCTAACTACGTTGCCCTGAATGTAAGTTAAACTTTTTATACTACCATTTATAACTACATTTAAATCTAAATGTAAAGTGGCAAACCTACAGACTGTTATAAAGCTCAGATCAGATTATTTAACCGACACAAGGCAACCTGGAAAGAGATCAAGCACAGTAAAAGAACGTACTATTTTGTCTGAGAAAGGAATAGAGATAATTTGATGTCTGAAAGCAGTGCGCTGTTACAGCAGGTTTCAGTTCATCATTGTTCTCCCTATACAACCCGTCAGCCGTCAGTGTGTATATGATCGTTTGTATAAATGCCAAAGCCCTTCCTCTCATTTGTTCTGTCTCTTTAGCTCTCTGAAGGCCCTGGGCGTCATGCCTCTTTGACCTCCCTATTGAACACGCTCGCCCCTCATCATTATCCTCATTCCGCCCGCGGACTCCATCGCTCGTGTCTGCTTCTCCCCAAAGCACTGAGATCTTTACCCAAGCAGCTCCCAGACACAGACACAGTTTAAAACCCCATGAAACACCAAGCAAAGTTGAAGTAAAGGAAGAGAGAAATAGGAGTCACTGTGTGTAGACATGACCAAACAAAATGGAGACAGGTTTTTAAATGATTTTTTTTTTTTTGTTTTTTTGTGAAAACTCTCGACTGGAGTTTGATGGAGAGTGAGACTGCAGTGTATCAGGTGGATGTGTGTGGCGCAGGGTCATGTTGGCTGAAAGGAAAACACACAGGCTAGGTAATAATTTACATCCTGGGCTCTAATGTGCACTTTTATTATTTTTTTTGTGTGTGTCTGTATGTACTGTATGTCTTGACAGCCATATATGGGAAATCCTGAGCTTGAGGAAAAGATATGAAAAAAATTGACTCTAATTGGATATTGAAGTCATAGTTATAAATGATGAACACTACAAACCTGCAAGGTATTTTGTGTTCGTTTTAGTGTTTAACAGTGCAAATGTGAATAGATTTTGCCTCAGACAATTATGGGGAAAAAACAAACAGCTATAATTAATTACATCATTATGTGCATCTGTACTCAGTATTATAGTCGTTCCAGAGTTTACATTGAAACGTTTATGGAGGACTCTCCCAATGAACAGATAAAAATAAAACATTTAGATTTAATTAAACTTCATGGAAGAAGTCTTCAGTGCTTTGTAACACTGTGAGGAGGAAGTGTGCAGGTCAAAGGAGTTTCGCTGTTCCTCCATAACATGACAAGCTGCATTTAGAAAATAAAGAACTACAACACAAGTGACAGCGTTCCTTTGCAGATATTCCATTATGTCATTATTTAATAATAATAAAAAAAGTTTTTGGCAAATTTATCTACTCTATTAGTGCATCTATTATCTATTATATATTAGATTATATACATTCAAATCCTTTAATCTAGAAAACAAATACACACTTAATTGCATTTAAAAAAATATATATATTTTTTTGTTTTTTAACAATGTTTTTTTTGTTTTTTATCTTATAGGTTTTGATTTTCTTCCATCAAAAGGCTAGTTCATACTATGTTTTATGTGATACATTTTTAAAACCAAAAACACATTTTACGGTCATAAATTTGTGTACTCCTGACCATCATATCGATATTCATATCGCCGCAAAGTTGGAAACACACACAGCTGTATAGAATGCCTGAATTAATGCTCTAGCATTACAACTTCCTGTCACTTGAACCAAGAACCTGTTAAAGCATGACAATCCTGCTGTACACAATCCAGTCGAATGTATGTGTTAAGATGGAAACAGGAGAATTTGATTGTCCTGCATAGCACGCTGAAGCCCTCGGGGATGAACTGAAACACCAACTGCACCCCAGGGCTCCTCACCCAACATCAGCACCTCTCATTAATGCTCTTGTAGCTGAATGATGACAAATCCCCACAGCCATGCTCCGAAATCTAGCAGAAAGCACGATAGGTTTAAAGAGACTCGTTTTAGCCTACAGCACGCAGTTAGAGCAGCTCATGTACACGCAGACTGATGGGACATAATGACATTGGTCTAACATAATGTTAGAATAATCTTGTTCCTAAAGCAAACACAGAACCTGCGTGCAGTGCTGTGGGAAACATCATCAGCTGATCATTTCTCCTACTGAACGGCTTATCGATCACAGAAGTTGAGACTGGGGCACTGGGGAAGAGGGTGATAATGTGATACATAATGTATGAGCCAGCTTCTAAACACCAGCTCTGACATCACACATCATCACACACTCATCTGCAGAGCAGCTTCCGCAGGGTCTGAGCGAGTGTACTGATCAGATTCAGTGGATTTATACACAGTCTTCGAAGACACAGAACATGTATAGGTGTGTGTGTGTGTGTGTGTGTGTGTGTGTGCATTTTTATGGATATCTGGTTTTGTGTCTGTATGTATGAATTTGAACATATAGTGTATATATTGTTTATGTATGAACATATGCTCATGTTCAATCCTGCTATTTATGTATGCTTTATCCATCCATCCATGCTTCCTGAATATAAATATTTGTGTGTGCATCTGTATGTCTCAGTCCGTCCATCTGTCCATCCAACTATCTATTCATTAATGTATGCTACATCCATCCATCCTGTACTGTATATATGAATTTGTGCTCCATCCATCCATCCATCCATCCATCTATCCATCCATCTACCCTGTATATATAAATCTGCATGTATATTTCTATCAATCCATCCATCCATCCATCCGTCCATCCATCTATTTATTTATTAATGTATGCTACATCCATCCATCCTGTATATATGAATTTGTGCTCCATCCATCCATCTATCCATCCTGTATATATAAATTTGCATGTATATCTCTATCAATCCATCCATCCATCCACCAATCCATCCATCCATCTATCCATCCATCCATCCATCCATCCATCCATCTATTTATTTATTAATGTATGCTACATCCATCCATACTGTATAAATAAATTTGTCCATCCATCCATCCATCCATCCATCCATCCATCCATCCATCAAATTATGCTTTTTCCATTTATAAAACTTCCCTCTTTCCATTTATTTGTCATCCATCCCTCCACCCATCCAACTATACACCATCAATCCATTCACGTATCTATTGAGCTATAAATACATCCATACATGCATCCATCATTCCTTTAAATGTTAATGTACACTCATTCCATCCATGCATCATCCTTTTATCTGTCCATCCATCCACCTACCTATCCACATTTGTGTATCCATCCATCCATCCATCCATTCATCCATCCATCCATCCATTCATCCATCCATCCATCCATCCATCCATCCATCCATAATTTGATTCTCCCACGAATTGGTTTATCCATCCACCCAACAATCCGTCCATCCATTTACTCCAACCAGTGATTGGAGAAAAGTTGCTCAATCATCAAGGCCAAGAAGGTCTTTTCAGCCCTTGAGCTTAACTCTGTGCTCCAGAAGTGCTGTATCATGGCAGATCTGCATCATAGCTGACCTTGACCTCTCTACACCACAAGGTAGGTAGGTAGGTGGGTAGGTAGATCATCCTTGCCAAAACAGCAAAACACCATTCATGATTGATTTAGATTTTTTTCCACTAGTTACGAACCCTAGATAATTCAAAAGAAACTTAACTCCTCCCACAAGATGATGTCACTGTAAACAGTACAGTACTTTTCATAAAAAACATCCACTGCTTTAAGTAAAAATTCAATAAATTGACGAATATAATTTATTGTAAAAATGTGTTTCATGTGCACCATTTTACAGATTTTTGTCACATCACTCACCCTTAGTGTGTAGCAAAAGTGTGTATTCCCTATCTTTCTGCATCCCCCACCTCTCTCTCTCTCTCTCTCTCTCTCTCTCTCTCAGTGTGTGATAATGAGAAAGGCCGGCCTGCTCTCACCACACCATCAAATATTCATCAGTGTTGATTAAACAGGACAGCGGCGCAGATCCGCTCCAATTCAGAGCCTCACGCAAAAAAACAGAGGGGGAGGAGAGGACAAACGGAGGAGGTATAATGGTATGGGAGAGGAGAAGAAAAATACCAGAGGAAGACTGGAGAAAGGAAAATTGCGAAAGCGATAATGTGGAAGTGAAGTGAAGGATAAGGATATTGACAAAAAGATGATGGAACAATGAAACAAGAGAGAGAGAAAGAACAGAGGAAAGCAGTAACAATAGTGTAAAGACGAGTTTCACAGGATAGCAGAGGAGAGAGAGGAATAAAAAATGAGAGCAGAAGAGAGTAGAAAGGGTGAATCAGAAAAAAGAAAGTGATGTAAAAATGCTATCACAGTGGACTCGGTGAGAGCGGTAAGAAGGGAGTGAATGGGTGGACATGAATCAATGGAAAATAAGAGAGAGAGAGAGAGAGAGAGAGAGAGAGGGGAAAAGGAGTGAACTTGACAGGAATAGATGAGTAGAAAAAGGAAAATGAAGACTAGAGAGGGAGGGAGAGAGAGAGAGAGAGAGAGGGGTCAGTGTGGATCACATTAAATATTTCATGAGGCGTGTGGTGCAGCAGCAGAGACAGGAAAGAGTGTGGTCAGAGGGGTTAGCTCAACTCATCTACTGCCCGAGAGACAGACCGGTAGAGAGAGAGAGAGAGAGAGAGAGAGAGAGATTTAGGATTTTAGATCTGGACATGGGTTTAGTCATGCTGTACACTTCCTTTTTCATCCTGTGTGAGTAAAATGTGTAAAAAAAAACATTTGCACTAATGAAGTGACTTTACACATGCAGCATATTCTGCTAAACACTTTCTGTTTAGTCTAGAACCCTCAACTGTTTATCATGTGTAGCTCTGTAGGAGAACTATAAACTGACTATGAGTAAGGCATAAAAGTATGCAAACTATACGAAAGGCAGGAAACGCCTGGAAATGACAAGATCAAGGAACCTACAGTAGGGAGATTAAATGTAAAAATACAGTCAATAAAACCCATTAAACAGCTGTAAACTAAGGAACATCTGTAGGAAAGTAGGAAGCATTTGCAACAATGGAAGCACTGGGTCATGTACAATAGGATAATGTAAACTCAATAACACTTTAAACCAGGGAATAACTGCAAACTAGACAACATTTGTAAACAAAGGGACATTTTAAAAGGGGACACTGTATACTAGTAAACACTTGTAAACTAGGGAATGCCTGTAAACTAGTTAACCTTTGTGTATTCATTAACACATGTACACTAGTGAACTAGTAAAACTAGAGGACACTTGTATACAAGGAAACATCTATAAAAAGGAACACCTGCAAATTAGGGGACACCTGCAAACTAGGGGACACCTGTAAACTAGGGGACACCTGTTAACTAGGGGACACCTGTTAACTAGGGGATACTTGTAAACCTGTAAAATAGGGGACACCTATAAAATAGGGGACACCTGTTAACTGGGGGACACTTGTATCCTGTAAAATAGGGGACACTTGTAAAATATGGGACAACTGTGAAATAGGGGACACCTGGAAACTAGGAGACACCTGCAAACTAGGGGACACTTGTAAACAAGGGAACATCTATAAAAAAAGAAACACCTGTAAACTAGGAGACACTTGTAAAATAGGAGGACACCTGTAAACTAGGAGACACCTGTAAATTAGGGGACACCTGTGGACAATTAACCACCTACTGTATAAACTTTAGAACTGATGTTATCTAGTGATACTTGTTAACCATTTAAAATGTGTCTACTACAGTAGAAAATACTTTTACGAAAGTAAAATAAAACACACACGTGTGAAGTAATAATCACTTGTAAAATAGTGAAAACCTGTAAACAAGCAAATGCATAAAAATAGGGAATACTTGTGAGCTCCTATAAACTATACTTGTAAATTAGTAAACATGTGTAAACATGGGAAAAACTCTACAGAAGTCAACACCTATAAACAAGTGAACACTTGTGAATAGCTTACAACCTGTAAATGAGTGAACACTGGAACATGAGTGAACACTTGTAAAAATAATGAACGCCTATAAATTAGTGAACACCTGGAAACTGGTAAACACTTAGAACATTTGTAAACAAGGGACATCCGAAGAGCAGGAACTGTGGAGCACCTGCCCATGTGGTCCAGAGACAGGGAGAGAAGGTTAAAGAGCTTTCACAGGTGATAAATCACTCGAAACACAGTGTTACATTGAAGACTCCCAACATGTGGTCATGTGACTGACTGTGTGTGTGTGTGTGTGTGTGTGTGTGTGTGTGTGTGTCCTGTATCAAGAGTGTAATAACATCTACAAGATTCAATTACAGGATCTTTCTCTATGTCCATCTTTCCACAACTGAACTTCTGTCCATCTCTCTCTCTCTCTCTCTCTCTTTCTCTCTCTCCCTCAAACCAGTGTTACTTGAGTGTGTACTAGTGTGTGCAATCCAGTAAAGTCTGCATCTCTATCATTGTGACTCAACACACCCACAACCACAAACTTCTGCAACAGGGTGAAACCCTCCACTCAACTTCATTCCTGGTCATTTTCTTGCTCTCTCATCAGGTCACCACTCTGACAGCTTTCTCTCTCTCTCTCTCTCTCTCTCTCTCTCTGTGTGAGAGAGAGAGAGAGAGAGAGAGAAAGAGAGAGAGAGAGAGAGAGATGATGTGCAACAGAATTTCTGTCTGTCTGATCCTATAGACCTCTCAATACGAATCCACTCATGTTTATTAAACATGAACACATCACACCAGTCATGAGATTTGAACCCACAACCTTCTGGTTTCTGGTGCCGAACCTTAATGCAACAGATACAAAACTTATTTCATTCCAGGAATGTACTATAAAGTTGCTTGAAAGTTATTTCCAGCTTGGTGTGACATGCTGTTATTTGTAAAAATGGGACAAAACTCTAGTCCGTACTTAAGTCTCAGCACACAGTAATGACTAAAACTCAAGTAGAGGAGAAGAGACATGATCTAAATTTTACCGTTGGATATCATATATTCATTTATAAAATCCTGCTAGTCTATTCCCAGATCATTACTAAATTTTTGAAGTGAGGGTGGTGATTAAAAAATGGATGTAAAGACTCGCTCCTTTTCTGTCTCCACAGTTCTTCAGGAATCCAGAAATCTGAGGTCTGATGCCTGATGAACCCTCATCTGTCTCTCAAACCGCACTCTTCTGTACATGTCTACAGTACACGATGCTTTAGTGTAAAAAGCTGGGCTGGGTGTCTGTTCAGAAAAAAACCTTAATGTTGACGTACAGTGCTGGAAACGTCCCGTAGTGAAATTACACTACACTGTCTATTTGTTTTGCTTTCCAGGTGTCATTATTCCACTCCTTTATGTCACAAGTCAAATCAAGTCCAGTCCAGTCGAGTCACATTCATTTCTATAAGATGTAGAAATAAAGCTGATGTGTCCTAGAGAGATTGTCTAATATTTAAAACAAAGAGCAAATAAATAGAATTTAATAATTCATTCTTTGTTGGTATTACTTTTTTTTTTCTTACTTTTGCTGTCATTATAACATTATGATGTTTTTAGTTCCCCTCTAGTTTATAAGTAAATGATACTGTACATAGATATAATGCAGGGTTGCTGTTGATAATTTTTTCCATAACAATATATTTTGAAATGTTTTACTTATCTAAAAACACAAAAACATTCAAAGATGTGTAATATTCAGCACATTTGAGATCCTTGTTTACGTTATAAATTAATTAATAAATAATTTAGCCATGCCCCCAAAACAAAACAACAAAAACAACAACAACTCAAAGTTTTTCATCTAATTTTTAGAAACCAGAAGGCATGACCTGCTTGGCCCTATGGACTTTCTAGTGTCTAAAAAGAATTAAGCTACATCTTTACTCTGACAAAAAAAAAAAAACGAAAATTTTGTGACTATTTGCGAAAATGTTAAATAAAAGTCTCTTTATATACAATGTCAAATAATAATAAAAACCTATTAATTATTCTACCTAATTATTATTAGGATTAGATTATGCAGAATGCTAATTGTGCATGTTATCAAAAAGCTTTAACAATGCTATGGCATAAATATGATTACACCACAGTTAGTTCTGGGATGTTTAACTACGAGTATTCTAACAATTGTTACTTACACTAACTGTCAGTTGTCAGCATGAGTGAAAGTAGGTCGGCAGTTCCAGTCTGCAGTACTGGAAAGAGGAGAGAGTAGCTGCCTGCCAAAACCCACATTTCAAACCAGTCACAGAAGCACTTTCAACAAGAACACACATCTGATAACGGTATCTCGTCTTAAACAACACTTTACATCTAAGCCGTTATGAACTGCATGTGAACCGTCCATGTTGTTCTATTCATGGTTTTTTACATTATACATCTGAGCAGTTGAGGGTTAAGGGCCTTGTTTAAGGGCCCAACAGGGACAACCTGGTGTTTGTGGCATTTGAACCTGAGACCTTCCGGACCGTAGTCCAATAGCTTAACCACTGAGCTACCCCTGAACTTTTTTCTAACATATGGTTGAATCCCAAATCCCTCTCTAACCCCTGATCAAGGGCACTACTTGGTGTGTGGAACAAGGGATTGTACATCCTATATAGTCCTTTAAGCTTTCCATTTAACCCTTTTCGCAATTCAACCCTAAAACCCCAGACGTTAAAGAATATTCAAAAGTAGAATGAGTGGAAATATAAAGGGAAACTTTTGAGATTTAAAGAACCGTCCATTACCTCTCATGTGATTTGTTTTAAATATACTGTATACACTGTGTAACATAAAATACATATGATGCTTCTATTTCCATAATTTTCATTCCAATACTGCAAAGTGCTATTAAAAATACCAATAAACTACTGTTAAAAGCACTAAACTGTACAGTACTATTCTTCATTTCTTTCCCTCTTTGCTATTTTCATATCAACGACATTGCTCTGTCTGATATAATCTATGACATTTCAGTGTTGCTTTCCTTCAGTACCATGCACTAATTTGCAATTTCATGATCAAGAGCCAGTACCTCTCAATCCCTCATGCAAGCATAATCACTAAACAAAACATTAAAATATTACACAGTTTATGGCATCTTGATGATGTTTCCTTGACTAGTGCGAGCTGTACGCCGCTTCCTCCTACAGGTGCTGAACGCAGGTGATCAATAGCAGCAGTGTGAATGACTGCTAAATAATACATTAACTGGGCTATGTGATCCAGGGTGTGTGTGTGTGTGTGTGTGTGTGTGTGTGTGTGTGTGTGTGTGTGTGTGTGTGTGTGTGTGTGAACTTCATATCATCCAATTTTCAACGCAACAACAACCAGGAACATGATTCCGCAAGTGCAACCATTCAATAAGCCATTCACTCACACACACACACACACACACACACACGCACACACGCACACACACACACACACACACACACACACACACACACACACACACACACACACACACACACACACACATCGAAGAAGGCTTAACAACAAAGAGAAACAAGAAACAGACATAGGGGAATAATGGTTTGGCTGAAATAAAAGACTGAAAGCAAGACAGAGCCAGAACATTATAGATGTGTGAGGGTTGGTTATGATGTAATGTACTGGGAGGGGTTTTGGTTATGATGTAATATACGGGGAGGGTGTGGGGGGGTGGGGTTGTATATGACGTAATATACTGCGGGGGGGGTTTGGATATGACGTAATATACTGGGAGGGGTTTTGAATATGATGTAATATACTGGGAGGGATTTTGGTTATGATGTAATATACAGGGAGGGGTTATGGATATGATGTAATATACTGGGAGGGGTTTTGGATATGATGTAATATACAGGGAGGATGGGGTGGGGTTGTATATGTCGTAATATACTGGGAGGGGTTTTGGATATGGTGTAATATACTGGGAGGGGTTTTGGTTATGATGTAATATACAGGGAGGGGTTTTGGTTATGATGTAATATACAGGGAGGATGGGGTGGGGTTGTATATGTCGTAATATACTGCGAGGGGTTTTGGATATGACGTAATATACTGGGAGGGGTTTTGGTTATGATGTAATATACAGGGAGGGGTTTTGGTTATAATGTAATATACGGGGAGGATGGGGTGGGGTTGTATATGTCGTAATATACTGGGAGGGGTTTTGGATATGGTGTAATATACTGCGAGGGGTTTTGGATATGACGTAATATACTGGGAGGGGTTATGGATATGATGTAATATACTGGGAGGGGTTTTGGTTATGATGTAATATACAGGGAGGGGTTTTGGTTATGATGTAATATACAGGGAGGGGTTTTGTTATGATGTAATATACGGGGAGGATGGGGTGGGGTTGTATATGACGTAATATACTGGGAGGGGTTTTGGATATGATGTAATTTACAGGGATGGATTTTGGTTATGATGAAACATACTGGGAGGGGTTTTGGTTATGATGTGATGTACTGGGAAGAGGTTTGGGTATCATGTACAGGTAGGGGCTTTGGATATCATGTAATGTACTAGGAGGATTTCAGATATGATGTAATACAGTATACTGGGAGGGTATTTAGTTATGATGTAATGCACTGGGAGGGGATTTGTTTAAGATGTTATGTAATGGTAGAGGTTCAAGTTATGATGTAATGCACTGGGAGGAGTTTTGTACATGATGTAATATACTGGGAGGGGTTTTGGATATGATATACTGGGAGGGGTTTTGGATATGATGTAATGTTCTGGGAGAGGTTATGTTTTTGATGTAATGTACTGGGAGGGGTTTTGGATATAATGTACTGTACTGGAAATGGTTTGTTCAAAATGAACTGGAAGGGGTTTTGGATATGATGTAATAGACTGGAAGAGGCTTTGGTTATGATGTAATGTACTAGGAGGGGTTTTGCTTATGATGTAATGTACTGGGAGGGGTTTTGTTTATAATATGGCGTACTGAGAGAGGCTTTGGTTATGATGTACTGAGATGGGCCACAGACCCCAAGGCAGGAATCAAACCCTGACCTGGAGGTGCGAGGCCACAGTGTTTTCCACTATGCTACTCTGCTACCATCCAATACATTAAATCATAACCCAAACCCCTCCCAGTTCATTACATAATAACCACTCACTCACTTATCATCTATACCGCTTTATCCTGTATTCAGGGTAGAGGGGAGCCTGCAGCCTATCCCAGGAAACGTACGGCACGAGGAGGGGTACATCCTGGACAGGGTGCCAATCCATCGCAGACATACACACACTCACAAATTCATTCACACACTATGGGCAATTTGAGAATGGCAATTAGCCTAATCTGCAGGTCTTTGGACTGTGGGTATAAACCGAAGTACTTGGAGAAAACCCACCAAGCACGGGGAAAACATGCAAACTCCATGCACACAGACAAGGGAATCGAGCTAGGCTGGGAATCGAACCCGAACCCTGGAGGTGCAAGGCGACAGTGCTAACCATTACACCACCATACCGTCTACATAATAACAACTCTCTTCGAAATAACCAAAGCCTCTCAAACACACACGTACAAATGTGTATGTGCACGTGCATGGTTGTTTGTGTATGCATACACATTTGTAGATGTGTGTGTGTGTGTGTGTGTGTGTGTTTATGAATAAAATGAATAGATTATGAGCAGTAATTAGACTTACATGGAAATCAATGTGCTGACGGGGAGAGCTGCAGGCTATGGAGAGAGAAAGAGAGAGAGAGACAGACAGGGTCTTAGAGTGATGCTGTGTGTCCTGCCCCCATTCACCCTGCAGCTACCCATTTCCTGAGCGGGTGTGTGTCTCGCCATGATCGTGGTTAATGAACATATGGGTCTTCCTCTGATCACACACATGTGCTTCATACAAACATAAGCCTTCTTTCACCAATTCACGCACATCATCTTCCTGAGCCTTACTTACATTAACTCTCCAGCTGCCAGGTGCATGATGGGATATTCTCACACTGAATGTGTTTAATGAAATATTATATACCAGTGTGTCCAGCCCACACCACCTGATCTGCTGAGAAGTGGTCTACAGGGTGTATGGTTCTGTCTAATTTCACAGGTTCTTTACCTTTTCAGCTACCTGTATTAGTTAAATGCCCAACTACCTGTATTATAACTGTAGTGTATATGTTAAGCTAATGATTAGAACATTTCCATGGGTATAATTAGTGGTTGAACTATAAACATAAGTTTAAATATTTAGCTAATAAACAATAAAGTAGCCAACCTTAATAACCTTAATAAATTACCATAATATAATCACATATGAAGAGAAATTGCCAAGATTATCAATTCTAATTAATTGCTTGATTGCCTCTTTCACTGGTTAATATGGCTGATTTGTGATGTTATATCTGATTTGTGACTTTGGCACAAAAATCATATGAAATTGTTCAAAGTTAAAGATGATCATAATGATTTTATAATAATTTCTGTAAGTTTATAAAAAAGTTTGGTTTTGGTCAAACTGGGATTGTGGCCTCCTCTTATATGGAGCCTTGAAGCGGTTTAATATAAAATAAAGAATAAAAACTAAAAAGCATATTTTTTTTTTAAATAATAAAGTAACCCGTGCAGGGATGCTGGTTAATGGCTTGATGTGAAGCAGACTACAATAAAAGCATTACATGTTTTATGATGAAATTACAGGCTGCAAAGTTCCTAAAGATACAATGTATAAATTGGTTGTTTATGTAATAACCTAAGCAGCAACCTCATTTCCACTTTCATTTAATCACTAATCATACTAATCGCTCATGCTTTAAGTTAGATGTTTATGTTTAATGATTTATAGGTCACCTTGTAGCTTAACAAACAAACAAAACACAAAAAAAAATCCAGCTGTTTGGAATTAAAATATGAAGAAACAAGGGGGTCAAGACTTTTGCACAGTGCTGTTTATAGATGCCGTGTTCAACATCCTTAAAACAAGTTAACACAACATATCCTGTTATGATTATACAGTAATTGTGCTTTATACTGTGATTACAGTAGCTATAAACTCTTACGATGTAGTTTCCACTTTACATTTAAAGCACTGACACTGGAGACTCCTTCCATTATCTAAAGCACTTATCTTGAGCAGGGACACAGGAAACTTAAAGCATTCCCATCCCAGGAAACTTAATGCATGAGGTGGGCTTTCATGGATTTTTTTTCAAAAAATTTTTTTTTTGCTGGTATTATAGAAATTATAACGTACTATAAAAAACCAGAGAATAACTGAGCGTTCCGCAGCGCTGTGGTATAAGACCATAAGACTGGCAAACTGTCTGTTAGAGCACTCAGTGTGATGATGTTGAATTTAATGAATCTTCCACTCAGCCTCAATCAGGCGAGACTCTTAGGTTTAACGCGATGATTGTTTGATGGTGAAAACGTTTAACCTTGACCTGTTAGGATCACACTTAATATTGAGGGTGTGACTGGACAAATTTGCACAGAAAATGGTGTGTGAAATGGCCTCGTCCTCGTCGCGGCTCTTCGAATAAACTCTTGTTTAAACAGATGATCGGCGCAGGATGAAGATGTGACCCAGTCACGCTTGTAACCTCATTACATACCGCCAGTGTAGTAATTCCAGGAGATTAGCGAGAGTGTGCGAGTGCACATGTGTGTGTGTGTGTGTGTGTGTTTGTGTGTGTGTGCATGTGTGTATCATGAACGGAAGACTCGGGGGTTAAACTTATTTGGTTTCAATTTTGATGCCCATTGTACACTGTATAGCATGAAATTAATAATAATAATAATCATCATTATTACTGTAAACAACTCAAATGACCAGCCCAAGTGTTAACCTTTTTATTTACAGTTTTCATCTAAAAAAAAGTGTTATACTGCTACACAGACTGTGATCATGGAGCACAAACAGTCTAACACCAATGACCTAATTAAAGAAGAATAATGCAGACCGGTTACAGAGATAAGACATTTAGTTCCTCTCAGTGGTCTCAGACTTGCTGAAACGGTATCCGTGTATTAATAGAGGACAAGCTGAAGGTTTGAAAATCGATGCAGATGTCGGTGTCGTGTGTTGTTAGCCCCGTGCGGTGTCTCGGTTAATAAAGCTCGTGGAACGGAACAAAGCACCGCGCCTCTCTTTGAATGCAAAAGAGTGGCCGCTGTAATCTCACTTTATCAAATATTAATGTGGGAAAAATGAATCCGCATTGGAGATTGTTTTTCTAATTCGCTCTGCGTGACGGTTGCGAGATTCACTCTGGACTCTCCGGCCTTTACAGTCGTACAAGTACCGCACACAATATCATGGAAATGTCAGATTAGTTCGAGTTATGTTCTTCCCGCGCTCACTGAGGGACTAGTTGAAGCAGTTCGAGTTTGTTACTGCCTTCATCATTACGCGCTAACAGGGCTGATTTGGGCTCTCGTTACGCCTGCTCCGATCTTAGCTTGGTAGTTTGTAAAATCCAATCTTAACCCTCTCACAGCCTCAATTTAAAATCATAAATATTAAACATGTTCAATATTTACGACTTAACATCCTGTAGTGCAGGGTTGGGGGGGGGGGGGGGGTGCAGGGGGGGGGGCACACTGCGGACAGTCTTGGGTAAAACCAGCGATCTAGATGTTATGCTTAAAATACAGAAAACCGCTCAAAGGAAGAAAAAAGAATATAAAAAAGTTAGCATTCGTGAGAAATTCTGAAAGACTTTCAGACTTGACTCAGGGTTATTATTTGTGAGCATGAGTGTGAAAAACTGTGAGAGTACTATCCATTTGTACATTTACTGGTTTAGGTCTGATTAGAGACATGGCAGTTTAATGGTTAGCTCTGTCACCTTGCACCACCAGGGTTGAGGGTTTAGGTTTCTGAATTCCCCGTAGTGTATGATTGGGTGTGTGTGTGTGCTTGTGTTCTGTCAAGGGTTTCCACCATGTCCCGTGAAGAAGTGTACCCTGTCTTGTACTCTAATTGCCCTAGAATAGACTCTCGCCATACACAGGATATGACCTAGATGACGGATGCACTGATATTTATTAGATAAAATTACAGGTTTGGTATACCTAATAAACTGACCACATCGATTAGAGAAATGTCCCAGTGGTGGGACTGGAAAGAAATTGACCCAAGCACTGGAAGACTTTGAATAAATTTTAAAGTAGGCTTGTCTATTTACTTGAACCTCCCTTTATTAAAATATATATATAATTTCGCAAAAAGGTGAACTGCCACTTTATTTGGCACTGTATCAGTGTGTATCTACAGCACAATGCATTATGTAAAATGTTAGGAAAAAAAATAAAATTAAAAATCTGTCCATGACCTTAAACAAAAATAGAAATAGAAAAATAGAATTACACGATAAATGAGAAATTTAGACAAGAAAATACAATTTAAAAGAATTAATTAAGTTACGAAATGAAGTAGAATATTCATAATTTTGAACTCAGTTCCTTACAAAAAAATTCAAAGAAAAACTAACTCATAATTATGCTATACTATTTATATTTTAATAACAGATTTAATACTGCTCCTACAGGAAAATTCATAGTTTTGGATATTGTTTAAAACCATCATGTAACTTTCATTTATAGTTTAATGTTTTTTATTGTCCTGATCTTTTGATCAATCCTTGGTCACCATGATGTTGGCTCTCTAACAATCTTTCAGGTCTTCCAGGAACATTTAAATTCATATTAACATCTATAATTACTAGGGATGAGAATAACCAGGGACCAACCGATACGATATTATCACGATACCTCCGTGCCGATTTAATTATTATTGTGATTCTGTATTCAAGTATTGGATTTTGTCATTTTTTTTACTTAGATTTCTTTTTACAGTTCTAAACAACCAACTGAAATGCAAACATGAAAAAAATAAACACACACACACACGCACACACACATGCACCGGGGATAAGATTTCAAAGACAATGTGTGGCAATAAAGGAATTGCAAAATTCAATTGAATACCCCCCCCCCATCTCTAATAATTACTACAGGTCAACTAAATGTATCCCTTGTTTTTTCTGTGAAAATGAAAAAGTTGCAAAGCATTATGGGGTGTGGGGTTTGTCAAGAAAGAGGAAGTAGATAAAAAAAAAAAAGGTTTAAAAAAACAGAAAGAAACAAAATGTAAAAGAGAAAATAATGGGATTTAAATAAAGAGAAACATAAGGGTGCATTAATCTATCTATGAGATCTATCTATGCCGTGTTTAATCCTGTTAATGAGCTGCCAGGCCGCTTGGGGGAGGCGGAGTTAATTTCCATAATTAACTTGCTGAGCCGTTAACAAAGCACAGGACAAGTTTGCTTAAATTGAACTCGGGTCTCCGCGATTAAAATCAGCCTTTGCAATTCTTACACACATTCGCTTTCTCTTACATCTTGCCACATTGCGGTAACCCCCCCCGCCCCAACACCCCCTACCAGTATCATAACGATATTAATGAGGGGCGTCACACAGCGGTTAATTACAGCAAAGAGGCGCGATCTGGTTTTTCAATTAAGCCTCACGCTCAGAAGAGCCCGGAAACGTCTTAGCGCCCCAGATGAGGGCTGAATGGCTGGGGTGGGGATCGGGGGACGTGTGAGGGGGCAGTTAGCTGGTGCTGGGGTAATTAGGTGCCTCATGCCAGGCCTGTTTAAGGGTTAATGAGGCCCGGCGCTTCAATAGCGCAGCCGCCTGTAGGGGGTTTCACTTTGAAGTGTCACAAGGTCCCCTTGTTCCGGGTGGCTCGTGTTTCATTTGTCTGAGTGGCAAATAAAATATTGATGAGGGCTGCCAGCAGACACTCCACCGCCCCAGTCCTTCTCTTTCTCACTCACTCACTCTCTCACACACACATGCACACACACACACACACACGCCCCTAACATTATTCACACATTATCAGATCCCTCCCTCTCACCCTTTAATGACCTCCATGGAATCAAACCCAGGGTGACAATGTGTGTGTGTGTGTGTGTGTGTCTCAAAAGACAGACAGAAAGAAAACACTCATATTACCCCTTTATAAGTTTGCCAAATGGATATTCGAACACGCCATCACTATATAGGAGCAAAATGTTCAGTTTTTTTTAGGGGGGTGGGGTGGGGGTGTTGGGGTTGGACTCAAAATAATAATAATTAAAAAATAAAATAAAGTCTATAATTTCTTCTGTTTTAAATGTATCTCTGATCAGTTGTAAAATACATCTGAAGCACTTTTGAGCACAAAATAAACTTATAAAAAAGTATACTCACAACATCACAGCCATAATTCACTATACTTTTCATTCCAGTGTCCAGTCTGTTATGACTTTTTACTATCAATTATAAGCCAACCTGAATAAAAGGATCTGGCAATGAATAAATGTGATTAAATGTTGAAATAAAAATGACATTTAATGTACAATAAGAGCTATAAAAAGGCAAATTAGTCATCCACTTGTCACAGCAAAGTAGTAAAATATTAATTATATAATATAATTGTATAACCGTAACTATGAAATTATTATATAATATTATATTTGACATATTATGGCACTAGTAATCATCACCAGATTTTTTTAACTGTAATCTCTCTTTCTCTCTCTCTTTCTCAAAAAGTCACATTCAGATCTAGGGGCGCAAACTTCCTCCCTGACGTCCATCAGTACAGACATAGCTACGTCTGTGGAGCCAAACTCTAACCCAGTCTCCCTCGGGAGTCGTTTTTATTGCCTCTATTGTAGCCGGGCTGTATTATACATGTCTGTGCCCCTGGAGATTTCCCATGGTCCATCTGGCCCTTGCCGGTAGGGAACCTCCATATTGGGCTAGAACATAGAAGGTTGGTGTGGATTACAGAAGCCGTCCAGGGAAATATTGATTGCTTATTTTTATGACTGAAATTGGACACGTCTTCCATTTTCATCTTCAAGACAGAAAAAAACAACATTAAAATTAGAGCGCTTTATAAAGTAACTATCTGTAAGTTGAAGTAATATGTCTGATTTTTCTCCATCGATTGGCGTCCGCGGGTCTGAGAAGTGCGTTTTCGTGCCCGTGCAGTGCCACAATCCATTACGCTTTTCATTCCAGTCCACCGGGGACATCCTAATCTCATTCCGGTCCACTTTGTGGACATTCAGAACTGTTATTCTATTCTGTGCTGTATTAAATGTCTCACAGCGGCTATTTATTTCGCCTCCGTCCACCTGAATGATGCACGGCCTGCTGCCTGTAATCATTTTAGGGTCGCATTTGTGCTTGATAATAAATCATCCATCCTTCTTTTGTTTTACTTTTTAATCCCCGCTCTCTGTGGGATCCGCGCCGGTGTCACCTGGTGGAGTGTGACTGTTATTGTAATGATGTAGAGAGAGTCATTAAACAATCGTTACTTTCCAATTGGAAGCCAAGTCCCTGGGTAGGCAGGCTTTTTTTTTTTTTTTTTTTTTTAAAGAGCATGTTGGATAGATAAAGATGAAGACCGCCAGTCTGAGAAGAGTCTAAAACGTTGATGCTATGTGCCACAAAGGGACACATGTCTAATCTGTTCAGTTCGGTTAAATACTGGATCTTTTAGATGCAAAAATCTAACTTTGACAAAGCGATCGTTCTGCTACAGGGCACCACGCGTTTGCTCAGTTCTTTGTAGCCTGTCTGAAGTCAGTCTTTGGCTAAATTTAACAATCAGAATCCACAAATCACCAACTTACACACTGCATATAGACGTAGAGCACTTAGTAGTTGCACAGTTGTATAGCTGTGTGTGTTATTCAGTAACCAGTAGTGTTCACTCAGGAGCAGATTGTTGAGGGCTGATGTTGGTTCAGTCAGGATCGAACGTCAAGTAAATGAATAAATCAGTGACGTTTATCTCGCACGGTCATCAAACTATCGAAACCTTAATTAACCCAAATCTTCAAAGAATCACCTGTTAGTTTTTCAGGGAAAACTTCTCTTAGTGTGGGTGGAACCTCTTTTGGTGACATTTTGTGATTTGTCACATACAGTGCTAGACTGTTACTCTTAACAAAGTTTCTACAAACCAAAAAAAAAAAAAAAAAAAGGAAAAAAAGGAATAATTCCTAAAACAAAGTCAATAATTAATTTTGCTTTAAATATAGTCTCGGATAAAATCTGTGCAGTTTTATAAGAAAATTAAATGCTTAGTTTTACTGAACATCCTGCAGGACGACTTTCTCACACCAACATCTTAAAAAAAAAAAAGCATAACATAGAATTTTTTTGTTTGAAACGTAGTCTTTTACATAATATACTGCTTTCTTTTTTAGCCTACATACATTTCCCTTAATTATTATTATTTATTTTTTGATGGAATACAATTTTTTTTTTAATCGGAAATGTTTTTGAACTGACTTAATAATGAAGTCATAAAATATAAAACATATAACAACAACAACAGAGGGCTTTTGCAAAGTACTGTAGTAATAGTTAAAGAAAGTTGTCATAGTGTGAATTTAAAAATATAGGCAGCAGTGTATTTAATATTCATGATGAAAGGAGTATCCAGTGTCAAAGGTAAAACTGCATGTTTTCTGTCACAGAAAAGCTTCATAATAGAGGAATTTGTCATTTTATCAAAAAAGTGCATACTGTAATATAACATAACATAACATAAGAAAAAAGTTTTTTCCTATTGTTTATTAATAATAAGAGAGAGAGAGAGAGAGAAAGTTAGCCAATAAATTATTGACTGATATGATTTTATAGCTCTGATCGCATATATAATAATAATAATAATAATAATAATAATAATAATAATAAAAACTTGGTAATCAACGTAATCAATAAATTTACACATGTAATTTGGGACAAAATAATGTTATAAAAGTGGAATAAAATACTTCCAGAAAAATTCTTATTAAAAAAAAAAATCCGCTTTGGCGTGTCAACAGTTAACTCTAAGCGAAGCGTCTATTATGTCACATGACCCTGTCATTAATTATTTCCCAATAGCAGCATGACATCAAGTGCACTGTTCCTTACTTTTGAACACAATGTCTGTCTGGTTTCAGCCTAAATGCTATCCGCTGAGACCCAAACCTTCAAAGAATTTCCTGTTTTTCAGGAAAAACTTCTCTCAGTGCAGCCAAAACCCCTTTTGGTGACATTTTGTTGGTAAAAAAAGAGAAGAAAAAGAAAAGGAAATTGGTTTGACCAACAGAACAGTTCACTTGTTGACTTCAAATGCCGCTTCTATAAGAGAGCTGCTCTTCATCGCATACTCTTTAATTACATCTCACCGCTCAATCGGAATCGGAGGACGTTTCTGTGTCACGTTAAAAGAAAGAGAAGATATCAGCAATGCAAATATATCTGTGAAGAAAGGCTCTTTGTACTTATGTGATTTATGACCAGCGCTGTAAGATCGCCGTGAGCAGAACAGAAGAAGTCTGATTGAATACCTGTTCTTTTGATGATGGCGGGAAAAAAATAACTAAAATTAATCACAGCACTCATTCGGGAAACTGATTTATTTTTTCTTGATTTTTTTCCCCCCTCAAATGCTCTGAGCAAGAAATGGATTTGCTGCCTCGGCCAAAGAAGTCATGAGCAATTATAAATAAAATTACGACATCACTTCAGCTGTTAAGATCGAACCGGTGATCCAGAGAGGGAAGAATTGGAATTTGAGGGGGATGGGGGTCTATCAGTCACAAGTTTTCTTTACTAATCTCCAGATTATTATCTGCGGACGCCTGGTCCGTCCGAGGCTCGTCCGATCTACCCGCTCCGATAATTGCGGCTGGATGCGCTGTTTGATCTGCGTGATGAATAGATGATGAGTTTTTCATGAAACCACTCGAGCACGAGCTCTCCAGTCCCACAGGGAGACGAGAAAAGGTCATCGCAGGTCAAGTTTATGGGTAATGACATATCAGCCAGGCGTATTTAACACTTTGCTAATTTTCTCTCTCGGTTATGTCGCTTTCTCGCCCTCTGAGCCATGATCTGCAATATAGATTTGGTAAAGATAGATGTGGCCAAAAAAGATAAATATTTTTGATGGAATATAAGCAAAACAACAAACAAAAAATCTCTGGCATCAAAACCACCAATCACACATCAATGTTACTGCCTCAGGACGTGTTACTGATTTACGTTTTTTGTTACAGATTAAGAAAGTGTTACATAAATCTTACAGTTTCACAAAGTGTTACGTAAGTGTTAACGAGTCAGGAAAAGTTACAGATTAAGGAAGTGTTACAGACGCAGGATGGATTACAGATTAAGGAAGTGTTACAATAAATAAGTGTAACTGATTGTGGAAATGTTACAGATTAAGGAAGCGTTACAGATTCAGGATGGATTACAGGTTAAGGAAGTGTTACAGATTCAGGATGGATTACAGGTTAAGGAAGTGTTACAGTAAATAAGTGTTACTGATTGAGGAAATGTTACAGATTAAGGAAGCGTTACAGATTAAGGAAGCGTTACAGATTCAGGATGGATTACAGATTAGGGAAGTGTTACAGTAAATAAGTGTACCTAATTGAGGAAATGTTACAGATTAAGGAAGCGTTACAGATTCAGGATGGATTACAGGTTAAGGAAGTGTTACAGATTAAAGAAATGTTAATAAAGTATTAGTAATTCAGGACATGTTACAGATTAAGGAAGTGTTCCATATTATAGGGTTCCTATATTAAGGATGTGTTAATAAGTGTTACTGATTGAGGAAGTCTTACAGATTAAGGCATGGTTACAAATTAAGGAACTGATACATAAATGTTACAGACTAAGGAACTGTTGGAAATTCTGTAATTCTCGTACAGGTGTTAAAAGTGAGAACGGTTTACTGTTAAATGAACTTAACCTGAGAACTGATTTACTGTACAGTTATGTAACTGTTACTAACTCTTAAAGTCAGTAACAGTTACATAAATCTAACAGATTCGCAAAGTGTTACATAAATGTTACTAATGCGGAAATGTTACAGATAAGGAGGTGTTTCATATTAATGCCCAATATTAAGGACGTGTTTAATAAGAGCTACTGAGTGTTACTGATTACACTCAGGAAGTGTTCCATATTAATGTTCCATATCGAGGATGTGTTAAATAAGTGTTACTGATTGAGGAACTGTTCCAGACTCAGTAATTCTTGTATAAATCACAACTGCAGAAGGTTTTACAGATTGATGAATTGTTATGGACAAAGGACATGATATGCCTTTAGAAAGAGTTTATTCAGGCAATGTTTCACTTTGAAGAAGTCTTACAGAAGGAGAACTTGTTATAAATTCAGGATGTGTTATGGACTGAGGAAATGTGAAAGATTGAAGAAGTGCACTTTCTTTCTTCTGTTTCAATGTTTCAAAGCTAAAAATCGGCCCAGCAGCCATTACGTCTCAGCTCTAATCACACCCCGCACCGCACACCGTCCCCGCCGATCGGCCAGCACTGCTCGGCTGCTTACACCATCTCTTAGAGATTGAGGAAGACGTGTCTAGACTGGTTTCTTAAACCACGACTAATGACCTATGTGTTTTTTCAATATTTAGTATCCATCCCCCCCACAATTTTTTTAAGCTCGCAAAAATTCCCAACAATGTTTGACTAACGGTTTTAATCTTTCTTTCTTTCTTTCTTTCTTTCTTTCTTTCTTTCTTTCTTTCTTTCTTTCTTTCTTTCTTTCAAAATAATTACATCTGAAAAACATATTAATCCATGTGGGTCTACATCTGAAAAATAAATCTGTAAGGGTAAATAAATTCCATTTAACAAAAATCACCTGTAAAACAATCCACATTTGTGACTCAAGTAAACATGAAAAAATACCTTTACGTATAATTTTGACATTTTAATCATGGAATTAGACACACATGTCTCTCTTGTGACTTTTCTTTAAGTGTTGCTTCAGATAAGCAGTGTGTCAATTCAAAACATGTAAATAAAAAAAAGAAATCTGATTTACACATGCATGACATGATGTGTGATGTGTGTTTTCTGAGAACTGCTTCTACACTGACACGCTTTCGGATCATTTGGCATAAAGAAGCCGAAAGCTGTCGCGCTGCTCATTTGGCTCTACATCTCGCTACCTCTCTCTACCTCCTTCCGAACTGGTACAGTATGACTTGGTGAAGAGCGCGGCACTGACACTCAGCTCGACGCTGAACTCGAGCATGTGCACTGCAGCACACAGAGGCATCACACACTGCTGCAGGAGAGCGAAGGAGACAGCCATCACACTGTGTGTGAGAGGGAAAGAGACATGGAATGAGAAGGAAAAAAGAGAGGATGGGTTTATGTGTGAGAGAGAGAGAAGGAGGGAGAAGAGTATGTGGAGAATAAGAGTGTGTGATAGTAATGGAGGAAACAAATGGATGGAGAATGAGCGACAGAATGAGACATTAGAATGTATGTGCGCATGTGAGTGTGTGTGTGTGTGTGAGAGAGAAACGAGAGATTGTGAAAGAGGCTGAGTGACTGAGAGAGAATATGTGAGTGGATTTTTTTTTTTGTGTGTGTGTGTGTGTGTGTGTGTGTGTGGTGCAGTGGTTTAAGGAGGCTTCTGTCAGCCTGACACTCCTGAAGTGTGTGTGATGAAAGAGTCTCTAATGGAGGGATTAAGTAGAGCAGAGGAGGACTTCAGGGGGTTTCTGTTCATCACACACACTTTGTTCTCAATGGGAGAAATCCTTTACACTCCTCACACGCAGCTCGCATTCACACCCAAGATGCGTTTTTAAACCACTCCAAAGGATCTGTTATGGTCTGAACGGAGAACCTGTGATGTAAGGGTGTTTTTTTTTTTTTTTTTTTTTTAGAAATTACATCATGATGAAAACATCCCTTACAGTACTGTCTAGACATATTTAGTTACAATTATAACTGCTATTTTTTAAATTGATGACTGAGTATATATAAGTTACATAGATCATCCAAACTATCACGACCACTGCCAGGTAACAAGAATAACACTGATCTTGTTATAATGACATCTGGAAGTAATTGGGATGTACTATAATTAGCAGAAAGTAAATAATCTGTTTCTGAAGTAGATGTGTTGCAAGCAGAAAAAAATAGGCAAGCGTAAGAATTTGAGCAACTTTGACAAGCGCCACTTTGTGATGTCTAGACGACTGGGTCAGAGCAACTCCAAAACCGCAGTGCTTATGGGATGTTCCCAGTCTAAAATGGTCACAACATACCAAATGTGCTCCAAGGAAGGAAAACTGGTGAACTCGTGACAAGGTAATGGGTGGCCAATGCTCACTGATGTAAGTGTGAGAACTGGACCACAGAGCAATGGAAGAAGGTGGCATGGTTTCATGCTGGGAAAAAAAAAAATACATCACGTCCATTTATAAAAAACAACAACAACAACAACAACAACAAAATGTTTTTAGGGAAAAGGAATAAAAGCCAACAAGAAGTGCTGTTATTGGAAAATCATAACTTTGTGATGGCAAGAGTAACTTTATTGTTGACTATTTTCTAAAACTCCAGCCTTGTGTCTTTTACTTCTTACCTAATAAGTAAAAAATCCTTAATTTTTTTCCCCCTATTCAGGGTCACGGGGACCTGGAACCTATCCCAGGAGGCTTAGGGCACAAGGCTGGGGACACCCTGAACCCTGGGTGCAAATTCATTGCAGGGCACAAACACACATACTACGGGCAATTTAGGAACACCGATTAGCCTAATCTGCATATCTTTGGACTTTGTGAGGAAACCGGAGTACCCTAAGGAAACCCACCGGGCACGGGGAGAACATGCAAACTTCGTGCACACGGAGCCGGGAATCGAGCCTGGCCGGGAATCGAACCCGGGCCCTGGAGGTGCAGGGCGACAGTGCTAACCACTACACCACCGTGCTGCCTTTTTCCCATAACATGATGAACAAAATTGCTTTCATTTACATTTACTCAGGATATTTCCAATTGCTAAGATGTAATTTTTCAGTGTAAACATCATGACATTTCATGACAAAAATATTTATCTGTCTAAGAGTGTGTGATTTTATAATTAAACTTAAACAGGCAATTTGCACAATGTGCATGTCCACAAAGAAGAATTGAGCAAACCTGCACACAAACATGAACAAAAGCATTGCCAGGTATTGACACCTATCATTCCTGGTGTAAGCTCGCTTTGATTGTTGCCACACGGGACTGTTTTGACCAAGAACTTTTGCAAATCTCCATGGGATGCGAAAGGATAAATAATAGATAAACAGACAAAAATAAATAAAAAAGGAATGATGAACTGGATTTACCACTTGCTTTATTTTTGTTTATTTATTTATTTTTGCTCCCAAGAACTAATTCCACTATCGATTCCTTGTTTCCACTCTGAGCTCTAACTCAAAAATATCATCAGGGATTGCGTATGAAACAACAGGGCCCATAACACTGTAATGTTTTGTTTTTGTTTGCTTGTTTAAAACATGGATTGATTTGGGGAGGAGAAAGAAATCCAGTGTGACTGGGATACTCTCAGAGCCCCACAACACAGTGGAAATCAGCTGCTTTCGAGTAGAAAACCAGGGTGTGTAAAAGAAGAGGCAACATAACAAGCACTTGTCAATCCTTTAGGCCCTCCGTTCTGACAGGCTGGACGCTCTCATTGAGCTCTCTCTCTCTCTCTCTCTCTCTCTCTCTCTCTCTCTCTCTCACTACTGCTGGTTCAGCTGGAGAAGGCTGTGAACCTGAAAAAAAGATTTTTTGTTTTATCCTTCTGGCAAATTCTGACTCTAACAGACCTCACTATTGTGCATGCTGTCCTGTTCCTCATGTGTTTGTGTGCATGCCCCCTGAAATATATTCTAAGTGTAGGTTAAGGGAAATTGTTTGTGTGTGTGTTTGTGAAAGAGTATGGACTGTGTGTGAATAAAGCTTTGTATTAGCAGACAGGCCTGTTGATGAGTGTGACAGTGAAGCAGAGATGACTGACATGAAAGCTACACATCAGATACTGGTTTTGAACCAAAACAATCAATGTAAAGACCTGCACAAACCAACACAGCTCAAAACCCAATCAATTCAAACCAACACAGCCCAAACCCACTCAGTCCAAATCGACACAGCCCAAACCCACTCAGTCCGAAACGACACAGGCCAAACCAATTTAATCCAAACTGACACATTCAGTCCAAACCGACACAGGCCAAACCCACTCAATCCAAACCGACACAGGCCAAACCCACTCAGTTCAAATGGACCCAGATCAAACCCACTCAGTCCAAACTGATACAGGCCAAACCCACTCAATCCAAACCGACACAGGCCAAACCCACTTAATCCAAACCGACACAGGCCAAACCCACTGAGTCCAAACCGGCACAGGCCAAACCCACTGAGTCCAAACCGGCACAGGCCAAACCCACTCAGTCCAAACCGACATAGCCCAAACCCACTCAATACAAACTGACACAGGCCAAACCCACTCAATCCAAACCGGCACAGTCCAAACCCACTCAGTCCAAACTGACACAGGCCAAACTCACTAAATCCAAACCAACGCAAACCAAACCCACTCAATTCAAACCAACATAGGACCAACCCACTCAATCCAAAATGATGCTGCCCAACCCACTCAATCCAAACCAGCACAGGCCAAACCCTCTCAACCCAAATTGGTACAGGCCAAACCTCCTCAATCCAAACCAACAAAAGCAAAAGCCACACAATCCAAACCAGCACAGGCCAAACCCTCTCAACCCAAACTGATACAGACCAAACCCTTTTGACCCAAACTGGCACAGGCCAAACCCACTCAATCCAAAGTGACATGAGCAAACCCAAAAACAAGCCATACCAGCCCCATCTTCTGCATCATCTGCATTTCTTGTAGTCAGTCAGTAAATATATAGGAGTACACTGACAAAAACCTATATGTGGTGGGTCAAATTTGAGAGTAACGTATAGTATTACATATAGATTAGCCTGCTATCTTATAATGGAAGATTAGGACTTGATTATTTGTTGGGGAACCTCAACTACAAAAGTGTATGTGCCAATGAACTGGCCCCAAGCCTATATAAAAATTGAGAAGGATGCATCAGTTGGGGCATGAGGCATAAAAAAGCCAAATCAAATAGACGGGTCGGGTGATCTGCTATTTACATCAGTATTTACTAGAACTAAAAAGGGGTGCAAATAATGTAACAATAAAACAATGTTAATGTTTCTTTAAGGACAATTCTTCTTGTCTGAGTTTTTGATGGATTGTTAGACCATAATTCATGTGCAAACTGTATTGATCGTCAGTCAGTCAGTCAGTAAATCAGCTGCCAAAACTCTCTATTCTCAGCTGGCTCATGCTGTAAAGACTGATCTCACACAAAACCCATCCCTGGCTCCCAAATGGTACATACAGCAACACAAACTAGCACTAAAAAACGATCAAACATGCCATATGTACAGTATGTCACCTACTCCCCTCTTATTAGAAACCCCTTTCCATTTCCTTCTCTTCTCGTAATACGATGCAAGCGCTGTATAATTTTCAACAAGCCTTCTCTCGGGCTGAAGTAAAAACACTCCGGTGACATTTTAGCGGAAAGCCCGAGCTTTCTCTTCTCTTCCTCTGCTTAAGGATATATTGTTATCACAGGCAGTAACCCACCCTGCGATAATTATCATCCATAATTTATGCAGCGAGCTGAGTGTGTGTTAAGAGGAGTGTGTGAGGGAGCTAGTGTTCTGGCCAGTCCAGCTAATTCTGCCCTCTTTAATGTGCCATCCTGCATTATCTTTATGAGAGAACTGGGCCTGCTGTTCACACCACTGCGAACAGACAAATCACTCGAATGTTCGCTTTCTCTCTTTTCCTCCCCCACTCCTTGTTCTCCACTTCACTCTCATCTTTAGTCTCATTACAGCTTCACTTTATTTTCTGGCTTTGCCTCTGTTTTACTTTGTTCTTTATGAATCTAGCGGCGAATATTAGCCGTCGTTTTCTCTTTCCCTTGTTTTCCTGTCTTTTGTTTTGCTTCCTAATTTTTGCCTTTTCGAAAAGCTCTACTGTTAGGATGACAGGCTTTTGAAGGGGGGTTAACACACACCCAGTGACTTGCATTGCTAACTTGGTTGTTTACAAATGTTTGTTAGGACCTTGTTAGCAAACTATCTAAAGTAGAGTTGTAAAACAGAGGCTGCGTTCACATTACTCGTTTGTGGTCCTAGATCAGATACATTTCTGATACACAGTCACTTCAATGAGAACGGTCAGATCAGGCAAGACTTTAGGCCTCTGTGTATGATAGGATGCTAATGTCATTAGTCAGAAACAGCACCAGACTTTATAGCAGTGCTAGCTAATTCAGCCTGGTGTCTGACTATGTGTTCTTCCTTCTTCTGGATCTGAATAAATACTAATAATAAATTAAATAAATACTTGTTTGCTGTCCTCTTGAGCAAAAGCCAAAGCATATTGGTCACATCTGTCTTTAAAATGAATGAGAGGTCACATGAACTCATGATGTGTTTTTAACCCAAATGGTACGAGCAAAGATGTACTGTAGCAAGACAAGCAAAGATAGAAGTCACTTTGAACTCTGAATGTGAACCATTCTGTCATGCAAATGCGATCTGACCAAAAATCAGTATTGAACTTCGAGGCTTGTAATGTGAATGTCACGGTCTGTGTTTGCATCTGTCCATCTCACTTAGACAGTTCCTCAACCTCAGCTTCATCACCAGACTTCATTATTGGTATCAAAAGGAAGAAAGTTTTTGAAACTTTAAATAAATGTGCTGATTTGCAAAAGTTTTTTTTGTTTGTACCCATAATTTGTCCATTGATTTTAGTTGGTTTCAATTAAATAAACAAATGAACAGTAAACCAATTAGTAATCTAATATGGTATAGAGGACCGTTTTCATGATCCAGATACGGCAGTTACTAAAGATGACTGAACAACCCTGCATTGTTAACCTCTTAAAACCTGAGCTTCAATTTTGCATGCATCTGTATTTTTTCCTATATATTTGTGATTAGTACGACCTAATGAGTATAAGATCTAAGCATTGTCTTTGAACTGAAAACTGAGTTTGACACCCTCTTGTGTTTCTACTAAATAGGGTATTGTGCGTTTTCTACTATTAAATGATGCTATAAAGTGTCTCCTAATGAGGACAACAGGTCTAATTTAAACAGAATGAAGTATAAGGTGCAGCTAACCCAAAAAGTTATGTCTCCATATAATAACGCAGGGACCCAGGAGGTTTTAACTGACTGACTTATATTAATGAATGCGCTTGTTTGTTGCTCAGGGAAAGTAAAATCCATTTGCTCACATGACTCATTTACTCATTCATCTTCTATACCACTTATCCTACACAGGAGTGCCGGAAGCCTAGAGCCTATCCCAGGACACATAGGGCATACACGTGGTAGCATACACCCTGGGCATGGAGCCAATCCCTTGATTTTTGGACAGCCGGATGAAACGCGAGTATCCAGAGGAAACCACTAAGCATGGGGAGAACATGTAATCTCCATGCCCAGAAAGATGGGAATCAAAAAACGCTGAAACCCTGGAAGTGCAAGTCCGCAGTACTAACCACTACATCACCGTGCCCCAGTCTGACTCAATCAGAATAATATGTTTGTATTCAGCTATGTGCTGATCCAAAAAAAAACACTCTTTTCCCCCCAAAGTGTAGAAAACTATCATTGTTGTTTGTCATATTGTCCATATCTTTACTATCAGTCTTTCTGCCCATGCATCTCCCTGCCTATACGCTCATCTGGTTTTGTGACCACACTCTAATTAATTAAATGTGAGATTGATTGTAGAACTGTTAAAATAAAACTGACTGGTAGAAAAAAAGAAATGGGAATTGATAACTTTCCTGCTGCGAAACTTCCGTTCATTCCCTAACTCCATTTACAAGAACCAGCAAAAACACCAAGGAACTGTTGATATTTGTGTTGTGTGGCACAGGCTGTAAATGCACCACTTTAAATATTTTTATACTGCTGACACAGAAAGCAAGAGCTGCTCCGTTCTTTACGAATCAAGCAGAGAGTAAGTTCGGAGCTGTCTTTTGTTCCGCTTCATATTTTCGTTCCCTTGCTGGTTTTTGTTTGAAAAGCTTGGCTGTCATGCAGCGGGGTAAACACACTCGGAGTTGAAACACGCATGCTTTGAAAGCTTAAAAGATGTATAAACTGGAGATGTACAGCTAATGATATCAGACACGCTCTTATCCCCAGTCAGCGTCTTTTCCTTTTGTTTCAGCAATCCTCTAAACCCACCAGGAAGCAACTCAAATCCTCATCGTGCGTAGTTTCTGTCTGTTTATGGTGTTTTTATTTGGTACAGTTTATCAGCATCTCTGGGATAATGTGGTGTTTTTGGGTGCAGTTTTTTTTTTTTAAATCCCCCTGAAATAAACGAGAGCATCCATCCTTCCTCTCGTTCTGCTGAGGCTCCTGCTGGATGGCGTTCGCTCGGCTCGGCTGTAAATGAGAGGCGCTCTGTCTGCTTACTTTGCTGACAAAGACATTTTATTACAAAAGCTACAGAATTTAGCTGCCTAAGAGTAGCAATAGCTGCAGGGAAGCTGCAAGGGTGTGTGTTAGAGAGAGAGCAAATGTGCAAGCTTGTGTTTTCCTGTGTATGCTAGGAGCAGAATACGGAAGCCTTTGCATGGGTTATGTTGCTACTGTAATATTTTTTTCAGATTGTACTGTAAGCTCGAACGTCCCCATCGTTCTAAACGTCTCTTAAATGTCCTGACTACTTCTAAGCCGTGCCTTCAAAACGAACCTCACTCTTTTTCTCTGGGTTTAAACCATAAAAGCGGTGCTCTTGGATCGTTTCTGCTTTCTCCAGCACAACAAAAGTTCAGGGTCAGCATTGATTGAAAATGATACACTCCCCCCAGAGGAATTGGTGCACTTTCCAAAATGTAAATCGCACCTCGGTGAAGAAACGCGTGCAAGCTTGTGTGCTTGGTCCCCTGCTGTTTTCTGAGCCACTGCTACTCACCTTTAAGCAGTATAACAATAATCAATGGGGCGTTATTAATGATAAAAATCGTTTATGTGCATAGCTCTGGCCTCCTGCCGTGCTCAATATGACTTTGTAGTTTGTGGTGTGTGTTTCTGCTTGATCTCTATTCGGCATCGAATTCTGCAGCGGGACCAACGCTGATCGGACTCCACCAGGCTCCGTTTCAGAGCGAATTGATTCAACCTTTCAAAAAACTATGGGTGCGTTTGATGCAAGATGAATTCAGCAAGATGGCGGTAATATGATCTTTACATATCAGTGCAGATGCTCACAGAGGGTCTGTGTCATGAAAAAGGGTCATGTTTGCCCATCGGTACTCCTTAGTGCTTAACATGGGAAATGATTAAAATGCTTTTGGTTTCAGAATATGTGTATTGGTCGAGCTGTCTTAATGCTTTTGTATGTTTTTGTCTCATTTAAAATGTTGTGTACGGCAAAGTTAAACATCTAAACATCTAAATCCTTCCTTCCATCAAGGAACATTTGTAGTCCAACCACGAAGCGTGAAGGCTGATGGTGACCAGTGTATTCACTCGCATTTTGTATGAATGTGGTAGGACCGCCGGTCAACAAATACACTCACATTGACACAGACATATTCACACACTATGGACAAATTGGAGATGCCAATTAGCCTAATCTGCAGGTCTTTGGACTGTGGGAGGAAACGGGAGAACTCGGAGGAAACTCACCAAGCACAGGGAGAAGATGCAAAACTTCATGCACATGGACCCAATGCGGAAATGTCAAATGTCACAGGGGAACATTGTGGCGTAGTGGTTAGCACTATGGCCTTGGACCCCCAGGGTTGAGGGATGATCCCTACCTTGGGTCTGTGTGCTTGGAGAAGTCCCCATGCTTAATGGGTTTCCTCCCACAGTTCAAAGAAAGTTAGGAGTTAGTAGTGCGGCCCTGAACAGAAGTGAGAGGAATGTGCATACAATTACCATGTTTAGAGAAGTTATGCGAACGGTTTACTCATCCCATTTGTTTGCTGAGGGAAGAAGTGGTTGGGGCAACAACTGAGGTTAAATATACTGTAGTTTAAACCAGAGCAAGAATCAATATCCATCCATCCATCCATCCATCCATCCATCCATCATCTATAACACTTATCCTGAGTAGGGTTGTAGGGGGTCTGGAGACAATGCCAGTGAAAACAGGTACCCTGCACATGTGCCACAAGCACACATGCATCCACCCAATCAAACACTATGGGCAAATTGGAAATGCCAATTAACCTCCACAGCATATATTTGGACTGTTGGAGGAAACAAGAATACCTAAAAGAAATCCATCAAGGTTTGGGGAGAACATGCAAAAAACACAGTCAGAATTCTCGTGAGTGTGTAACAATAAACACTGGCATTTACAAGTGTTTTAAACAGCTGTTAATTTCAGTCCATTCCTAGGAATACCCATAGGCTGTGTCCCATTCCTCAGTTTACTTTAAAGTGTTGGGAGTGTGCAGGGAATGTCGGTTAAAGGAACTTCCTTCGACAAAATTCCATCATATAAAAAAACCCTGCAACATCACCAGCGCAGATGTCATTTCCTCCATGGTAACATAAGCAGCTCGGATACCTGCTGTGGAAATTTTACACTGAAGAAATTAAATATAGAATATTTATTGAAACAAAAACCGACACCATTATAAAATGCATACTATTGAAATGTATATGACTTTTTCAATTATTTGATTAATTCATTAGATTTATGGAGAAATTCTTATTTTGCAGTTTTTTTTTTACAAGTCACTAATTTATGTAATAGTAAGAATTTATTAATTAAATTAAATATTTATTGGTATTTATTGTGTCACATTAATAGATTGTCATCCTCCTGTCGATAATCGATATATAAATCCCTTTTATGAGTGGCGACCCATTGATCACTTGTCCCATACACACGTCATTGGTCCCTTTTCACTTTCTGTGATTTGGAATCGCATTGAACCTGCCTGAGTACCCTGTGCATTGTACTTAGGGTAGGGTACTTACAATCAGAACTCATCCATGATCACTTCAGAATAAACCACACTCTTATTGATCTTCCAGATTTATTTCTACTTCCTGTTCCTTCAAAAGGACCCCAGATCTGTCTTAGCTGTCCTTAAGTAATGCCTGATAAATGTTAAAGATAAGACTTTTTTTAAAGCATTATCATTTCTGTACATAAAATATCACAACCATCTGAGATCTTGATTATAGTTGTAAATACTATTTGATGTCCCATGCATACAACAGTATGTAGAAAGAGAGACTGACTGAGAGAGAGAGAGAGACAGACAGACAGATAGACAGAGAAAGATAAATATCTCCCAGACCTCTGTTCACAGCATTAATCACATTAATTATGGAAGCCTCTCCATACTGAGGACTCGTGGAGGGAAAATGAAAAGATCAGAGCCATCAGTTGAGTGGAGTTAATGAAAATACTAATTACCTGATGATGAACTGTGGGGAGAGAGTGTGCGGGCGTGAGAGAGAGAGAGAGAGATCGCACTTTTATACTGTAATAAGGCAGCCATATTGAATGAGCCTGTTTGGTTAATTGACCAATAAAGACAGCACTGATGAACACACACACACACACACACTCTTCACTGTATGATGACCTTAATTAGTCTCGAATGGTCACACACTTATGTTATTCAATTTACTTCAGTACATCTGTGTGTCTGTGTGTGTGTGTGTGTGTGTGTGTGAAATTGATATGTACACTTACTCACTCACACCACAATCTAGTCTCACTCTCTCTATTCCAACATGTAAACCTATCTCTTACACTATTAAGCTAGTCTGTACTATGGCGGCACGGTGACTTAGGGGTCAGCACCGTCGCCCCCGCACGTCCAGGTTCAATTCCCACCTCGGGTCTTTGTGCATGTTCTCCCTGTGCTTGGTGGGTTTCCTCCCACAGTCCAAAGACATGCAGATTATGTGTGTACATGTTGTGTGTGCTCTGCAAAGGATTGGCACCCCATCCATGGTGTACCCTGCCTCATGCTCTAAGCCCTGGGATAGGCTCCAGCCCCCCAACACCCCCG